>NC_064254.1:64592175-64895205 GCF_003254725.2 Canis lupus dingo
CCCGTGCTGCTCAGCCGGGGCTGGGAGTGGCCAGGGGTCCTCTCCAGCACGTTCCTCCCGGAGAATCTGCGCCCGTGGGAGCAGGGAGGCGCCAGGGCCTGCGGCCGGCCAGGGCTCGCACAGGACCAGCAGCGGCCCAGAAATGGGAAGTACTTGGGCTTCCTGAAACCTCGAGGTTCGGGGCGCAGCCAGCTGACTCAGGACTCCGGCCCTCTCCCTCGGAAACGGCCGCCGAACGCGGCGCAGGCCACCGGGCTGAGGTGTGGTCCGGAAGACCAGGCCCCTGCGGCCCCGATCGGATCCTCCGCACCTCCCAAGGCCCGTTTCCAGAGCAGGGAGGCCAACTCTCCCCGGCGGCCCAGAAGAGCCCTGGGCTGGGAGCCGGAGACCCCGCAGCCGGTGGCTCAACAGTGTCGCCTCACACAAAGGCTAACGCCGAGGAAATACGCTCGGATCCGTTCCGAGGTAACCTGCGGAAGACACACTCAGGACTTAAGTTTATGGTCTAACAAAAACTCACCTCATCCCTTTCACAGCCGTCACAACTGATCTGACTTTGTGACACTCGTCATAGTGATTTTATTTATTTTTTAAGTGTATGTATCTTTTTTTTACGATTTTATTTATTTATTCCTGAGAGACACAGAGAGGCAGAGATAGGCAGAGGGAGAGGCAGGCTCCCTGTGGGAAGCCTGACGCGGGACTCGATCCCGGGACCCTGGGATCACACCCTGAGCCAAAGGCAGATGCTAAACCGCTGAGCCACCCAGGGATCCCCCAAGTGTATGTATTTGAGAGAGAGAGAGAGTGAGAGGGAGCAGAGCAAGCGAGAACATGAGTGGGGGGGGTGGGGGCAGAGGGAGAGGGAGAAGCAGACTCCTCGCAGGGCAGGGAGCCCCAGGTGGGGGCTCGATCCCAGGATCCTGGGATCAATGACCTGAGCCAAAGGTCACTGACTGAGCCACCCAGGCGCCCCTGTCAAATCGACTTTAAAAATTAAGCACAGGAAAGGAGGACAACAGCTCACATTCTGCAGTGCTGGCTCCTCGGTCTGTTTTACATATTAACCCACGGAATCCTCACAAGAGCCCTCTGATTTTGCAGGTGGAGAAGCAGGGAGAGCAGCGGAGAAGGCATCAGAGAAAGCAAAAAGAGGGAAGGAAGCAGGGTGGACTCAGGCTCCTCATTGGAGCCTTCCAGAAAGAGCTGGACCAAATGGGGCAGGGCCATCCCACACTCTGCCTCCTGCCTTCCCACTGAGCGCCGGTTTGCAGGCTGGGCTCTGATGCTGAGCAAGCCACCTGGCCAGATGGGCCCTTGGACCACCAGAGTAGGGACAAGTGCAGCTGATCCCGAAGAAAAGGGAATTCCCTACTGAACTCTAGGGTTAGAAAGATTCGGGTTAAAACCCTGGCTCCGCCTCTGTTCAGCTTATTAACACCCGGGACAAGTTGCTTACCAGGCCCTGGTTCTTTCTTCTGTAAAATGGAGCTCAACACACTACACTACCCCGAGAATTTTTGCAAAAACTACAAAGGAGAAAATGACTGGCACATTGCATTTAGTGAATGTTATCCGATATAAACCTTTAAAAAAAAAAAAAGAAAAGATTTTCAGAGTCATCTTAACAGTGGATATATTTTAAAGCTGCAAAATTAATATGGCTCAAAGCTTTTAAAAGTTTAGTAACTTAAAATAAAAGTTTAGTAATTTTTCTTTTAAATAAAAGGCACAGCAAAACTAACTGGAAGGGGATGGAATCAAATAAAATACTCTCCCTAAGGACAGAAGGAATGTTCCCATGCCATCTGCTCTTGCGGGGCTCGGGTCTCTGCGTTTACAGGACCGGCTGGGAGTCCTGGGGCTCTCAGAACTCGGCCCTCTTGGCAGTGGCATCCTGCCCCTGGGACTTGCAGGACATGTTTGCAATTTGTTTTTATTTTTAGACACATCTGCAAATGCAGTCTGAAAAATACCAGTCCTCGCAAAAACCAGGGCAATTTTCCCCCGAGTGTTCTAGAGCTGTAATTGTTGCTGCCTTCCTTAGAGCACAACCACGTCTTCCAGCATGCCTGCCTGCGGTCCGGCCTGAGCGTGACTGCGCGTGACGCCCTCCTCGGCTAGGCCATGGCTAGGCCGTTACCGTTAGCACCTTCCTGGGGCCCAGGAGGGGTCCCTTCCTCAGACATCAACCTGTAAGAGGCACCAGACTTACAACTTTAACCTGGGCACCCAGAAGCTGGGGCTCAAGGAGGAAAAGAGGGCCAGCACACCCCAGCAGTCACCCATGTGACTGACTGTACAGTGGTGACTAATTTTCCTAGGAGGTACAAGCTGAGTTTGCTCTGTACTTCCCACTTTTTCGAGTGCATGGTCTTGTGACCACATGAGCTAATTAGAGGTGGGGCAGAGTCTGGTGTAAATACCCCCCCAAGCCCAAGCCTCCGGCCTTCCATTCACCAGCTTCCATGCTCAAACCCACGGCCAGGGGCCGGCTCCACTGGAGGAGCAGGTGACTCTCCAGCTCTGGGGTGTGAGCTTGAGCCCCAGGTTGGGTGGAGACAGGACTCCTATAAATAAAAACTTAAAAATTTAACCAATAAGTAATTTATTCAAACTGAGCAATCAGTGCCCTTATAGATACTGATGCAACTGCATTTCACTGCCCACTGATACTGAAAATGAGAGGAGCGGGGCCACTGGTAGAGAACAAAAAACTAAGAGGATTGACTTCAAAACCCGTGTTTCAAGCTGGATTGAAAAGGAGGTGTGGGCAGGTTACCAGGTGAGCTGCTGAGAAAAACTCAGCGCTAAAACAATCACTCGGGGGCGGCTGGGGGCTCAGTCAGTTAAGCGTCTGCCTTCGGCCCAGGTCATGATCCCAGGGTCCTGGGACCGAGCCCCATGTCAGGCTCCCTACTCGGCCAGGAGTCTGCTTCTCCCTCTCCCTCTCCCTGCCACTCCCCCTGCTTGTGCGCTCTCTCAGTCAAATAAATAAATAAAATCTTTTAATAAATTAGTAAGTAAAACAAAAGTAAAAGGTCCGATCACTTAGTGACTAACACGCCAGGCATGAACCACCACTCCAAGTAAAATAGCACCTCTCCTGTTTGACATATGGAAGGCCCGATGCCAGCACGGAACACTCTTAGCATGGCATGTGGGGGTCATGTGTGGCAGCTAGTTCCAGAAACCACATGAGCTCTGAGCTGAAATAATGTTGCAAGAAATACTGGGGAAGGCGAGGGGTGGGGGAGCGCAAGAACAACTGTCCAATCTGAACCGGGAAAGAAACAACAAGACCAAAGTGATGCTCACAAAGCACATAAAATATCCCATTTGGGGGGGTGTGTGTTTTTACGTGACATTAAATCTTATTAAGGGGCACCTGGGTGGCTCAGTTGGTTAAGCATCTGCCTTTGGCTCAGGTCATGATCCCAGGGCCCCGGGATCGAGTCCCGCATCGCATCTGGCTCTCTGCTCAGCGAGGTGCCTACTTCTCCTTCTCCCTCTTCCTCTGTGCTCTCTCTCAAATCAATAAAATCTTTAAAAAAACAAAAACACTGGGGCACATGGGTGGCTCAGCTGGTTGGGCATCTTCCTTCAGCTTGGGTCATGATTCCAGGGTCCTGGGATGGAGTCCCCACATTGGGCTCCATGCTCAGTGGGGAGTCTGCTTCTCCATCTGCCTCTCCCCCTGCTTGTGTTCTCTCTCCTTTTCAAATAAATAAATAAAATCCTAAATATATATATCTATGTCATACAGTAAGATTTCCTCTCTGGGGGGAGGGGTGCACAGTTCTGTGAAAGATAACCACATATATACATCCCTGTAACCACCAGCAAGGGGAGGATACAAAGTCCCATCAACCAGAAGATCAATTCTACAAATAATTCCCCAAACTTCCTTTAGCCGGCAGGTAGCACAATGAATAATAAGGGGAGCAACTATAATTCACCACCTGTCATCACAATCAGGTGCCAGGAAAAAAAAAACGCTACACCCCAACCTCCCATACACTAAACACCAAGTTATTTTTGCTGGTTGGCTAGCAACCTTCTTGTGTTTCTCCATTATAAAATTCTGAGGTATTTAAAAGACACATCCCCAGATTTTTCATCGTGGTGTCAATTCAATTCATAAAAGCTTCTTGTTTCCTTCCTCATTGCTTCAGGGGCTTTTTTTTTTTTTTTTCAGTCAGTTCTAAAAAGCGGCAGGTGGGACGTGATGCAGAGATTACATTTTCACCTAATCAAATCTGTCAGGGTTGATTCTAATTTTTCTCTTCGTAATTATTACACACTCTGCAATTCCTCCGCTCCTGCAAAGGATGCTTAGGAACCTGGAAGTGACCAAAAGGGGGACGGTATTGATAAATGGGGCAACGTGGTACACCCATCAACAGGTTATTGGGATGATCATCCTACTAGGTCCTAACTGGTCCCTCTTCTTTGCTGTAACTAAAGGGAAGGTCATAAAACTTTTGTTACATTACTTCATGGAGGGAATAGGTGTCTCCAGTAAAATAAGTAAGTACATATTAAAAAAAAAAAAAAAAAACCCACATTCAGTGGTGGGAGTTTTTACGTGACCGATATTAAATGCTCTGGTTTGATCCGTGAATCTCATTTCAAGGGCCACGCGGACCCCAGGGGACCCCCGGGCAGGGGTGGGCTGCACCGGCCCCGGCCTCCTTGTGGAACCCAAGAGGCTCTCCACTCCTCTGGCAAGTGTTTACTGAGCACCTACTGCACCATCAGGCACCGGGTTAGTGGCTGGGGATGCAACGCGGGGAGGACGCAGGAGTGTGCAGGCGCCTCTGCAGGGAGGGCGAGGGCCTGGCGGGGTCCTCTAGGGTGATATGAAACCGTGAGCTACGGACGGGTGATTAACCAAAACAGAACAAAAACCGAGGGGGTGGGGGTGCGGATAACAAAAGAACCTCCTCCTTTCCTCTCTCAGACACCCCAGCCGGCGGAGAGCTCACTCCCTGGCCTCAGTTTCCCGCAGCCACAGCTCCCCGGCGCGGCGGCCCGTCACAAGTCCCTTTGGGAAGTTGAACATTAGCAGCCGCGCCCCGTGCACCTCGCCCGGTAGCCGGTGCGGGATGGGGGGGGGGGGGACAGGGTCCCAGCCGGGCCACCTGGGCCGCCGCCCTCTCACCCCCGTACAAACACCTCGTTAAATAAAGCAGAGCCAAGGCCCCCCCCGGGGGAGCTGCAGCCCAGCTCGCGGCCGGGCGAGGGCAAAGCCTGCGTGGGAACCCGCGTCTGCAGCGAGAGGGAAGGGGGCGGCGAGCAGCGGCGGGCGCCCGGGCTGCACCCCGCGGGGCCGGGAAGGCCTCGCGCCAGGCCGGGTGCGCACACCCAGGGCGCCGGGCCCGCCTCCAGCTCCCGGGCAGCGGGAAGCGCGAACCGCGCCGTGGACGGCCCGGGGCGGGGGGGGGGGGGGGGGGGTGCTGCGCCCCCTGGCGGCGGGGCCCGTGCCCGCCCGCTCCCGGCCGCCGCCGCCGCCGCCGCCGCCGCCGGCCCAGCTCCATTTGCAGACTCGGGAGGCAGCGTCCCTGCGAACGGGGGCTCCTCCGGCCTCCGGCTCCCCGCTCGGCGGCGCCCTCCAGTCCCCGCCCCCTGCGCCCGCCCCGACACCCCCTCGCACACGCCGAGCCGCGAGCCCCGCCGCAGCCCCGCCGAGCCCAGCGCCGGCTCCGCCGAGCCTTCCGGCCGCCGCGGCCGCTCCATCGCGGCGCCGGGCGGGGGTGCGGGGCCCGCGCACGGCGCGAGTGGGGCGGCGGCGGCGGCGGCGGCGGCGGCGGCGGCGGCGGCGGCGGTGGTGGAGGCGGCGGCGGCGCGGGCCGTTCCACTCCGCGTCCCCCCGCCCGCCGGCGCGCGCTGCCCGAACGCCATGGAGCCGCCGCGCTCCGCGCTCCGAGCGGGCACAAAGGGGCGCGCGGCACAATGGGCGCGGCGAGCCCGTGGGGCCCCGGCGGCCCGGCCCGGCCCGGCCCGCGGGGGGGTGGGGGCGCCGCTCCCGGCGGGCGCGCTCCGGGCGGCCCCCTGCGCGCCCCCTGCCCGGCCCTGCCCGGCCCTGCCCCGGCTCCCGCCGCCCCGGCCGCGGCCCCCGCTCCCGCCCCCGCCCCCGCCCCCGCCCCCGCCCCGGCACGGGCGCCGCAGCCCGGTCCGCGCCGCACTCACCTGGGGCGCGAGTTGTGTACTTCGCCGAGCGGCCCGCGCCGAGGCCGGGCGCCACGTGGGGGTGGGGGGGTGGGGGGCGCGGGCCGGGGGCGGGGGCGGGCGGCGCGGCCCGGGAGGCGCTGGGGGCGGCGGGAGGGCGCCGTGTATTTTCCCCTCTTTGTGTGTGTCCGTGCGCTGCGCTCTCGCGTGACGTGACGGGACTCCGTGTGTCATTTCCGCACAAGGACACAGGAGCCCCCGCTGCAGTGGAACCACAACCCCTCCGCCCCCACCCCGCCCGCCCCTCCCCTCCCCCTCAGCGGGGCACACGCGGGACCGGCGGCGGCGGGGGCTGGGGCGGGGGCGGGGGCTGGGGCTGGGGCTGGGGCGCGCCCCGGGGACCCGCCGGCCCCGCGCTCGTCGGGCGCCGCTGCACGTGGGCCCGCGCGGGGCGGGGGCGGGGCGGGGCGGGGGCCGCGGACCCACGGCGCGCCCCGGGGCAGCGCGGCCGGCAACGTGCCTGCGCGCCGCGTGGCCGCCCCCCGCGAGCCATGGCTCCCAGCGCGGTGGCCCAGCCCCGAGGAGTTGGACCTGAAAAGCCTCTTTTTCCACTTTTTTTTTTTTTTTTTTTTTTTGCCCCTCCGCGGGACGGCGACTGTGCGAGGCGTCTCCTCCCCTCGCGCCCGCGTCCCTGCCCGGTGGGTGGCAGCCCGGCCGTGGCCCTCCCCTCCCCTCCCCTCCCCTCCGGGCGGGGGTTCCCGCGCCGCGATGCGCACAAAGACCTGGGGGCGCCGGGACCCCGCACCCCACCCCCTCCGGGGGGCCCCGGCCCGGCCCGCCTGCAGCCCGGCGGGGGCGCGGGAGACGCCGGCCCTGGCCACTGCCCCGGGCGGGGGGGCCGCCCCCCGGCGGGGGGGGGGAGCCCGAGCCGAGCCGAGCCTCGCAGCCCGAAAGTTTCGGGGTGTTTGAGGCGGACGCGGCCCGAGGCTCCGGAGCGCGCGCTCGCAGCCCCGAGCACGGAGCGGCCGCGGGGTGTCCGCGGTCACGAGCCCCCCGCGCGCTGGGCCGGGGCCGAGCCCAGCCTCCCCTCCCCTCCCCTCCCCTCCAGCTCCGGGCGCCGTGGGTTGCAAGTTGGCCGACCCGAAACCTACCCCTCGGGCATTCTCTGAAGTCCCGGGGACTTGCAAGGGGTGTGGCGTGTGAAGGTCAGGGAAGCCCGATCCAGCAGTTGAAACCACGTTTACGTGTTTGGCAAACAATGAGGATGTAGGTGTTTTGTGCGTGTGCGTGTGCGTGTGTGTGTTTTCCTAACTCTTTTAATTTGCCGGTCGGAGTAAAAAATATAAAAAGAAAAATGCAAATGGTCCCATCTGCTGCTCACAGCTGACTGGCTGCAAGGGAGGACCATGTGGCCCAGCCCCGCGCGGCCACCGAAGGTAGTAGAATGGATTTTAAAAGAAGGCAGATGCCGGCTCCGTGCAGCCCGGTGGCGGGGACGCTCTGAATGCCGCAGACTTCGGGATTACCGACTCCTCCTCCCGGCCACTCCCGTTGGGGATTCGGTCATTATGCAAGTTTCCTCCCTTCGGGGCTGAAATCAAAAGACACGCGGTTATCTGAGACCTTGGAGGAACTCCGTGGAACCTTCTGGAGCTGCATTTGGATAGCCCCATTCGGAGAGGAGTCAGGACTAATTGCTATGCAAAATTAGCAAGCCTCCGGGAGTAACCGAGCTCTGCATCCAGGGGGTGCTTTTATAAAAGAATCTATACGTGCTCAGTGTCATTCAAAACAGGATGATGAAAAGAATGGGGCCGAGATAGCAGCCCTTCAAATTCAAAAGACTTGAGACGCCCTATCTACATTTTAAAATAGGGCGGGGGGAGGAAGGGAGGAGGACCGCTCGGGGGTGAATGGTTAATTTATACATTCCCAGAGGACGGAATGGAGGCGCTTCGATTTCTGCCGGGAACTTGACTTTTTTGCACTCGCACATTAAATAACACGTATGATCCACTGCCTCGCTTGACTCGCTTAACAGATACAGCAGTTGTAGTCTCACCTTCAATGTAATGTGACAGTTATAATTAGAATTTAAAGAGTATAAATTGCATTTCATTAGTTCGGTTTTCTAGGATTTCCCAGTAGAAGAGTTAGGAAGACTTAAGAGCAGCGTTTAAGCTCACTTTGCATTTTTAAACCGCTCTGCAGCAGTGGTTTAAAAATGTAAAATGACCTTGTTACGTTTTTACAAAGGGGATTAGATGAGATGGGTGTTGTGAAGAGCTGTGTCTTTGGCCAGCCCTTCCCGGTAACAAGTGAGGTGTTTAAAGATAAATAATAAAACAGTAGAAATAAAATAAGAGAAACCAACAGTTGTTTTGTGCATATCTGAAACCAAGGATTTTTTTTTTTTCAAATGCAGTAATTGTCTTAATAAATAGCATCCATGACGAGCAGAGGGCTTACCTTATGGCTGACATTTTAAAGCATCTCTCTTAGGAAAGGACAAAGTGACCTTGAGTGTTATTGTAAATTACATATCTTAATTTGCATAACTCGGCCGCTCTACTTAACAAAGTAAACTGTCCCTTCCAAAAGAGTTATTAACTGAAATGGATATCATTGCCATCTAGGAAGGGAAATCGCCCGCCTTCAAAGGGTTTTGTAGGTTTTTTGTCCTGTTGTGTGGGAAAATCGTACATGAAGGTGAAAACAGCACCTGCACTGGAATAGTTGTATCACACTTATTTTGGAGGCTTTAAAAAATAATAGGTCTAAAAAAAATAATAGGTCTGAAAGTGCGAGCAGATGAAAGTGATGCCTTCTGAAAAAATAAGAATGAACATGGAGTAAGATGGGGAGAAGAATGAGGCATGAAAAACCATTCTTGCTCAACATGACCCTAAGAAGTCAGTAGGGGTGACGGTTCCTGGTTGGTGGGGATGTGTATAAAGACCTGAAAAAAAAAAAAAAAAAGAAACCCTGAATTTTAGATATCTGCCTGATTGGAAATTTCTTAATTATAAATGCATTTTTCAAGTTTTCAAATTAGAGTTGCTGCAGTTGATCTAATGAGCTCGTTTCCAATTTCACCTGAGTCCAATGCAGCAGGGGGGAATCGGCTACTTGGCCATAGAAGGATTCACATAAAACAGTGTAACAACTCAAAAGGAAAATTATTGCACAGCATTTAATGAAGAATGGGATATATATAATGTAAATATATATATTTGAGAGTGGCAGACAGATAGGCATTAGGTTTCAGATATCTTTTAACTGCTATTCTAAAGGTTTCTGTCATCGCTAAAATATATTTATAGTTGCCAAGACAATATTTAGTAGGGCTTTCTTTTTTCTTCCTCGGTAGTTAAGTCTTAAAACAACGCAACAGATTTCACTGTTACTTGTGAGACATTTCCACTTTATTTCTTGCCTGCTGGATGTATAATTTTGCCAACTCTTCCACTTCAAACACAAGTAGCTGACAGATCCAGATTCCATGAATACTGACAACAGAAAAGTAAGAAGGATAAAAAGTGGGACCACGTATTAACTTTTATTAAATAGAATTTATGGAAAGACACACCTTGAAAAATAACTTGCAAAACTGGCTTTTGTTCAGGGAAATTAGGCTCTGGGAGTTCAGCTTAACCCCTAGTGTGCTGGGGAAGAGGGAAAACTACCCTCCGTGGAATCCAGGGCTGGTAAACGACCCCAATATGGGGGGGAGGGGGGAGCTTAAGTTTTGAATGAAAAAGCTGCAGAGAATTCGTGCTGGGCAGTTCTTCTTCTGTGTTGAAGGACTGTTTAATAATTCATAGCAGGTTTGAGATTTTAAGCACCCAACATAGCCATTAAGATCTGATTTTAGTTGAATTTCTGGCTTGCACAGTAGGATTCTGCAAAAAGAAATGTTAGGAAGAGCGAAAATTGCTGTAATCCCGCTCTCGATTTCAAGCCCTTGAGAAAACAAATGCCAATCTGAACTATAGCTCATTCTCAACCCAGAGCGCTGGCTGGAGGCGGTGCAGACACCAGGGCCCGCACACCCAGAGGGGCGCCCAAGGGCCTGCAGTCAGGAGTCCCCGCGACGACCACACAGCTGCGACAGGCAGGAAGCAGGGAGCAAGAGGAGGCTGCTTTCCCAGCCAATCAGAGTCCATCAAAAAAAAGAAGAAAAAGGAGACAAAACTATTCTAGAAACTATTCTAGTGCCAATTTTCAAGAAATTATTTCATGCTGTGGGTCAAGACTCCTTAAATGAAATGGTGTATATACATAGATACGCACACATATTTGGTCTTATTTGACCTAAAATGTTTTCTGTACAATGAAACACCTCATAGAAATGAACCCGAAATCCAGTGAGTCTACTTCTAGGAATCCAACCTGGAGAAATACCCAACCAAAGCTACATCTACAAGGATGTTCATTGCAGGATCATACTTAGCACAAAAAAAAAAAAAAAGAGAGAGAATTTGAAAAATTGTTAAATAAATGACATGCTATGACATACTGTGTAGGCTTTAGAAAGAAAAGCACTCTTTTTTTATGGATACGGAAGCGTAGTCTACGCCGTATTATTGAAAAAAAGGAAAATTGGAGATCTGTTTGAAAGAGGGCTTGGGCGGCCTCCATTTTGACCTCAAACTTTCCAGAGGGTTCTTTTTTCTAGTTTGTCTCTTAGCTCAGGGGGAAGACCCTGAGGGCAGAGCATCCCTTGCTGGGAACCAGAACTACGCCCTGAAGCCATAAGGACCGCCCAGAGCCTACAGAGAATTGACTCCAGGACAAGGATCCATTTGACCTTCACTGCCTGCCTGCAGGTGCCCGCCCACCTCTGCCCCACATTTCCCATATATAAACCTTATATAAGGAGTTCTGGCCCTTTGGAGACAGTCTTGGAGAGGCTAGTCCACTTTCTTCCTGCTTTTGGCCTCACTGAAATAAATTCCTTTCTTGTTCAGGGCCCCTGGCTGGCCCAGTGGGAAGACCATGCAACTCTTGTGCTGGGTCATGAGTTTGGACTCCATGTTGGGTGTAGAGATTGCTAAAAAAATAAATAAATAATAAATAAATAAATAAATAAATAAATAAATAAATAAATAAATAATCTTTTCTTGTTCCACCACCACTTGTTTCTCTGCCTTTGGGTTTTGTCAGTGGCGACTGGCTCAGCCTGGCCTGTTTGGGACCCTGGAGCCAGTGCTCTCACATCCCGGTGTGCCAGGCTACATATGTATTATATATTTAAAAAAAAAATATATATATATATATAATATATATTTCAGTGTAATTGAAAAGATCTGGAAGACATGGGGGGCCCCGGTTTCCCCTGAGGTGCAGGATGGTAGGGAGAAAAGAGGGATGTTTGCTTGTTCGAATTATACCTTTGTGTAATGTTGGATTTTGGATTTTATTCCCCCCCCCCCCGCCCCCCCTGCATCCATTGCTTTTACAGCCCTTTACCGCCTCCCGCAGATTAAAGCCTGAGTCGTCACCGTGGCCTACAGGGCAAAAGTCACCCTGGAGTAGCTAAAAGTCATGCAGAGCTGGTGTGAGAGTCTGGATTTACTCCTGTCACCGGGGTCCCCTTTATCTACATGTTCTTATGACTTATAGAAGAAAAAGAGAGAGATCTTAATAATAATGCTCCAATAAATAGGGCATTTGACTACAGAATCCATGGCTCCCTTTCCCCAAGCTTCTGAATTCTCAGTCCAGTATTTTTTTTTTTTTTTTTTTAAGATTTTATTTAGGGGCACCTGGGTGGCTTAGTGGTGGAGTGTCTGCCTTTGGCTCAGGGCATGATCTCGGGGCCCTGGGATCGAGTCCCGCATCTAGTTCCCTGCATGGAGCCTGCTTCTCCCTCTGCCTGTGTCTCTGCCGCTCTGTGTCTCTCATGAATACGTAAGTAAATTTTTTTTTAATATTTTATTTATTTATTAGAGAGAGAGAGAGAACGAGTTGGGGGAGGAGAGAGGGAGAGGGGGAAGCCGACTCCCCATTGAGCAGGGAGCCCAACAGGAGACCCAGGGCTGGATCCCAGGACCCTGGAATCATGACCTGAGCCGAAGGCAGATATTTAACTGAGCCACCCAGGCGCCCTCAACCCAGTATTTTAGAGAAGTAACTGTGAATATATCTAAGGATTTCCCTAGAATCATGGCACATTAAGGTCTGAGAAATAATAAATGCCAACTTCTTGATTATACCAATAAGGAAGCTGAGGCAAAAAAGGAGAGGTGGCTTGCCCAAGGCACGTTGGTTTCTGGAACCATGTTTTTGGGTTCCTCTTTCTGACTTCTACCAAAGGCCAAACAGATTAAAAAAAAAAAAAAATCAGAGGCCACAAAAAAGTGAAATATCCAAGGTTTATGCTTCACGGAGTATATTTATTCAGAACAGCAGCCCCTGCCTCCAGCCTCATCCTTCCATTAGCAACTTGGATCTCTTCCTCGAGGGGCCTCGCCAATCCCAGGTGCAGGCAAGAGGCCCCTGCTCTCTCCTTCCACGGTGCCTTTTCTTGCCCTGTCATAGCAGCTGACTCTGATCTCCCCCCCAAATCCATGTGTTGAAGTCCTAACCCCCAATATATCTCAGAAAGTAACTGGATTCCGAGAGAAACTCAGAGAAGTAGCTAATGTTAGACGAGATCACATGGGTGTGCCCGGGTCCAGGGACTGGTCTCAAAAGCAGAGGGAGAGTCACCAGCCATGCACACGGAGAAAAGGCCATGAGGGGACAGGAAGGGAAGGTGGCAATCTGTTAGCCAGAGAGGGGCCTCAGGAGAAACCCAACCCTGCTGGTACCCTGATCTTGGACTTCCGGCATCCAGGATTATGAGAAACAAAGGTCTGTGGTTAGGGCCTCTGGGTCTGTGATGGTTTGTTAGGTAGGGCAGCCTGAGCTAAAAGGGACACCTGCGCACAGAGAGCTGTAAGTGCCTTTCTGTGAATCCTGGAGGGCAAGGAGGGCAAGACCATGTCCCAACACCCCATCTCCCGGCATCTGGCTCTGTGCCTGGGCCAGTCGATTCTCAACACAAGGATCTGGTAAAAGGATAAATGAATTGCTGTTAGAGACCATGTTCCATTCTTCATCCTTTCTTTTTCCTTTTTTTTTTTTTTTTTTTTTTTTTAAAGATTTGATTTATTTATTTGAGAGAGAGAGAACCACGAGCAGGGGCAGGGGCAGAGGGAAAGGGAAGAGCAGACTCCCTGCTGGGCAGGGAGCCCGGATGATGTGAGGCTCCATCCCACAAGTCCAGGATCGTGACCTGAGCTGAAGACAGATGCTTAACTGTGCCACTAAGTCATTCCTTTTTTTTTTTTTTTTGCCCACCACATCCTTTTTTTTAATAGATGAAGAAACAAAGGGTCAAGCATTAGGAGCAGGATGAGTCCTACAGGGTCTATATGAATGGTGCCTCCTGGAAATGTTGCTGTACCTTCTATGGTGTTCTAAGGGAAGCAGCTGATTCACAGTAGGATCTCCACCCCAGGTCTGAACCCAGCCCCCAGCCCCAACCCAGAGCTCCGTGAGGCTCACGGTCATACAGTTCTTCCCATCATTGCCTCGGTCTGCTCAGGCCGCCACAGCAAAATACCACGCACTAGGGGCCCTCGATGACACAAGTATATTTTCACCCATTTCTAGAGGCCGGAAGCCTGCGATCGGAGTGCCAGCCTGGCTGGGCTCTGGGGACAGCTGTCTTCCCGGTTTGCAGACGGCTGGCTACCTTCCCGCTGTGTCCTCACCCGGTGGACAGGCAAAGAGCAAACTCCCTGGGTAGTTGTTCTTAGAAGCGCAGGGGTCCTCTCACGAGGGCCCCACCCTTAGGACCTCATCTCAGCCTCATCACCTCCCAAAGGCCCCATCCTCAAACAGCATTACACCGGGGGTTAGGGCTCCAGCATAGGACGGAGGGACACAGTTAGTTCATAGCAATAGCGCTTGCACATTTAGTCACCCAGTGGGCCTTTGATCACGGATCTGAGAGGAGTGGAACAGGTATATCGCCTCCTCCCAACTCTTGCCGGTTGTTTTGTTTGTTTTTTGAAGATTTCACCTATTTATTCAGGAGAGACAGAAAGAAGCAGAGACATAGGCAGAGGGAGAAGCAGGCTCCCTGCAGGACCCGATCCCAGGATCCCGGAATCCTGACCTGGACCAAAGGCAGACGCTTAACCACTGAGCCACCCAGGTGCCCCAATTCTTCCTATCTTTTTTTTTTTTTTTAATTCATGAGAGACACACACAGAGAGAGAGAGAGAGAGAGGCAGAGACACAGGCAGAGGGAGAAGCAGGCTCCATGCAGGGAGCCTGATGTGGGACTCGATCCCGGACTCCAGGATCACGCCCTGGGCTGAAGGTGGCACTAAACCGCTGGGTCACCCGGGCTGCCCAATTCTTCCCATCTTTAAACAGATTTTTTAAAAAAACGTCCAGAGAGATTACATGGTTTGTAACTCATTCTTTCATGTAACAAATAATTATTGCAGACCTAGTGTGCACCAGGCTCTAGGTGCATGGGTGGCAACTGGCACAACCTGCTTTACATCCTAAGTGCTAATTCTTCTGCTGTTTTCCAATTAAGACTAGTCATCTCTCAGTTGAATGACACAAACCAAAAATAGTGCTGAGTAGCTTAGAATTTAATCTTTTCCTTTCAGAAAATTCCATTCCACTCTAAGACACATAGGAGTGCTAGGACACCCCCTTCCTGCTCAGGCTGGGCATTTCTACCTCCTCTGCTGGTGCTTTTTTTTTTTTTTTTTTAAGATCTTATTTATTCATTAGAGACACAGAGACACAGGCAGAGAGAGAAGCAGGCTCCACGCAGGGAACCCGACGTGGGTCTTGATCCTGGGACTCCTTGATCACAACCTTGGCCAAAGGCAGGCGCTAAACCACTGAGCCACCCAAGGATCCCCCTGCTGGTGCTTTTGAGGCTTCTATAGTCCCTGGCAGTGCCTGTTCTTCCTTCAAAGCTTCCTCTGTTGTGTTTTCACCACTCTCTTCCCTGCCAGAGGTAGTAGCACCCAGGTCTATGCTCCCACCTAGGCCTCATTTGCAGACAGCCCTTATCTCAGCCTAACTGGTCGGACTTGGTTGTACTGTTATTCACGCCTTCCATGCCACACTTGTACTGGACTCCACGCTGCTTCAGAATGTGTGTCACACCTTCCGTGGCCTTCCACAGTAGCTATCGCAGGTGGCTCTTCCCGGCTGTGACCCTGACACAGGCACTGGATATTCCGGCCGACTGGACTGGGGGCGAAGGCTCGAAATGTGAGTTCAAGGCTGCATGGGGATGATGACGCCAGGCCTTCCTGAGGGCCCCAGACCTGCTCAAGAAGAGGACTCTGAAGTGCATGATGACAAAGCCACACAACCGAATCTTCTCTTTTAAAAAAAGTATACAGAGGGGGCGCGTGGGTGGTTCAGTGGTTGAGCATTTGCCTTCGGCCCAGGGTGTGATCCCAGGGGCCCAGGATCAAGTCCCACATCGGGCTCCCTGCGTGGAGCCTGCTTCTCCCTCTGCCTGTGTCTCTGCCCCTCTCTCTCTTTGTGTGTCTTTCATGAATAAATAAAGTCTTTAATAAATAAATAAATGTTTTAAATCTTCCCTTTTATTTCTAAATATTTATTTATATAAATTTACACATATTAAATATATATATATATACACACACACACACATTATATATATAAACTATACAGAGGTGCCTGGGTGGCTCAGTTGAGCATCAGACTCTTGGTTTAGGTTCAGGTCATGATCTCAGGGTCACTGGGATCAAGCCCAGCGTCAGGCTCTGGGGTCACCAGGAGTCTGCAGGAGATTCTCTCCCTCTTCTTCTCTCCCTGCTCATGCACACCCACTCTCCCTCAAAAAAAAAAAAAAAAATTTTTTTAATTATAATAAAAAAATGAAAAATATACAGGTTGGATGGTGTTTTTCTTTCCTAGGGTAGGGCCGCCATAACAAAGTACCACAAACTGGGTGGCTTAGAACGTCAGAAATTCAATACCTCACAACTTGGGAGTCAAGAAGGCCAAGATCAAGGTGTTGGCCAGGTTGGGTCTTTCTGAGAGCTGGGAATGAGCTTCCAGAATGAGCTTCCAGAATGAGGTTCCAGACCTCTCTCTTAGTTTCTGGTAGCTTCGGGTGTTCCTCGGCTTGTAGATGAAATTCTCCCTATGTCTTCACATCGTCTTCCCTCTGTACGTGCCTTCTCTGTGCCCAAATTTCTCCTTTTTATATTATTTTTTGAAAGATTCATTTATGTGAGAGAGGGACAGCGGGTGTGCGCATGCATGCGTGAGGGAGGGGGAGGGGCAGGGAGAGAGCTCCTCATGCAGACTCTTGCTGAGCGCAGAGCCCAGCGTGGGGCTACATCCAATGACCCAGGAGCTCATGACCTGAGCTGAACCAAGACTTGACACTCAACCGACTGAGCCACCTCGGTGCCCCCAAATTTCTTTTTATAAGGAGGCCAGTCATATTGGATTGGAGTCATCCTAATGGCCTCACCTCAACTTGGTCATCTGCAAAGACTCTTTCCACATAACATCACATTCCCAGGACTTCAGTGCCTTTTGGGGGATACACTTCCGCTCATCAAAGATGGGGAAAAGGGCAGCCCGGGTGGCTCAGTGGTTTAGCGCTGCCTGCAGCCCAGGGCGTGATCCTGGATCCGTGGCCGTGGCTCAGGGGCATCTCCTCGGCCGGGCCTGCCCCCAGCCACCTTCTGGAAAGCTCCCCCAGCCCCGCTCCTGCCCGCCGCCCCTGCCCTGGAGCCTTGTGCTTCCGCCCCAGATATTTTGCCCATGGCTCATATCATCCCCTTGAGGGGGCTCCTGCCTTGGGGAACAAAAGCTTGGGGGCGATTTCAGCTTTCTGTTCCATCTCCCGCCTGCCCCAAGACGACAAACCCAGATGGGAACTTCTGCTGGGAGGCGGGGAAGAGAAAGGGGGGAGACAATAGGAGAATAAAAACAGAGATTAATCTCTCAAAAATATGGTCTTGCTCAACATTCTGATTTGAGGTTATCGATAAAGCGGTTTCAGAATTTCTGTGGCTTCTAAGGAAGCGCTAGGAAGGGTCTCCTAGGAAGGAAATCCCAATTCAGCCAATTAGATTCCATTTTTTCACAGTAAAATATCAGTATCGAACAGTGTCTTATTTTATTTTTTTAAAGATCAATATATAAATGACCACATTTCTTTCTTTTTTTAAGATTTATTTATTTATTTATTTATTCACTCATTCATTCATTCATTCATTCATTCATTCATGAGAGACACAGAGACAGAGAGAGAGGCAGAGACACAGGCAGAGGGAGAAGCAGGTCCCACACAGGGGGCCTGACGTGGGACTCGATCCCGGGTCTCCAGGATCACGCCCTGGGCCGAAGGCAGACGCTCAACTGCTGAGCCACCCAGGCGTCCCCAGTGTCTTCTTTATAATACTATAATTAATATCTACTAGTATAGTACCTTGTTTTCCTGATTCTGCCATTGGCAATTTCTGAACTCAATAATACTTTTTTTTTTTTTTAAAGATTTTATTTATTTATCCATGAGAGACACACACAGAGCGAGAGGCAGAGACACAGGCAGAGGGAGAAGCAGGCTCCATGCAGGGAGCCCGATGTGGGACTCGATCCCGGGTCTCCAGGATCAGGCCCTGGGCCGAAAGCGGTGCTAAACTGCTGAGCCCCCTGGGCTGCCCAATAATAAGTTTTTTGGAAAAAAAAAAAGAAAAAAGAAAAAGTTGTATCTTGAAGGTTTAGCCATTGAATTAATGTAAACACCCAAGACTGTTATTACTGAGCTGTCATTGGTTTAAAGGACTAACGTTATTACTGAGCCATTACTGGCTTAAAAGACTAAAGCAATGCAACCCTTGTTCTCTGGGAAGATGATAAATTTGGGGGCAGAAAGTTCAGACTCAAATCACCTTTGTTTCATCATTTTCTTGGGTGGTAGGAGAGAGATGCTGGTCTCACTGTGATACTGATTTGAGTGGGCAGGAGTGGGGCAGGAATATTAGAAATACGCCAGATGAAAATCCTTCACATAAACGAACTTATTACCCTCCTGACCTATATAATCAGCATGGAGCAAAGAGGAATCATTGCCCTCTGGAACTCGCATGTGTGAATTTGAGGGGAAAGGGACCAGAGGAATCCGATAATCTACATTCCCTGCTTCCCTCTGAACATCTCACAGTAGAAATCAGAGAGGCGTGAGGTTACTTTTCTTTAATAAAATTAAAAACAGGTTTTTTTCTTTTTTTTTTTTTAAAGAAGGAAAGTATTAGCACCAGTAGAAATGTAGAAATAAGTGGCATATGCATGGTGGCAGGGAAACTCATAACAAGTTTTGGGACAGATAGGGCACTTATGTTGTGATTCTCTAAGACTCAAACATTTGGTGTTTCCTGAATCCTCTTTCTGGAGATACTGAAGTTTTCAAACGGTATCTATCACAAAATATGTTGCATCCAAGTTGATACCCAATGGTTTAATAACATTTAAAATGTTAAGAAATTAAGACACACCAGAGGTACAGCTCATGTGGCCATGCAAAATCTTTGTATGATGCTTGTTGCAACCCCAGCTTTGAGCAAGTAAACTTTGTACTTGTAGCAACTGCCATTTATTCGGCCTTGACATTAGGTAAGTAAATTATTTCAGTGCCAAAGGGATCTCTCGTCTAGGCTGGAGTAAGTGAATGTGTTTTCCCAATGGCTACGTTCCCAGAGAATTTTTGCAGGGACAGAATTTGGCTGATATCGATCGTGGAGAGAGGTAGGGGAGGCCATTTAGTACCTAAATTGGGGTTGCGCACCCATGCAGTTGGCAGGAGGTGAGAACTCTTTGGAAGGTGGCCCGACTGGTTTCAATGTGACAAAAGCATTCAAAATTCGACAGATGTTTATTGAACACCTACACCTGCAAAGCTTTGAGTCCTCTGGGGAATTAAAAAATGGTAAGTCAAGCCCCTGCCCTCACAGAGATTTCAGTCTACCCAACGAATCGACGGGGGGACCCTGAGAACTATAATACAGAGTGGCCCAGAGGGAGACTCCAGGGACGGATGGGTGAGGAGGAGCAGGCCCAGGAAGGTTCCCTGAAGGACAGGCTGGCCAGAGAGGCTGCAGGACGTTGGAGGGTGATTGTGACCCAGGCGGGCCCAAGAGAGAGAAGCGTGGGCAGCAGCGCAGCAGGGCACGGCAGGCCGGATTTGGGAAACTAGAAATAGCCTTTTTGAGCAAAACACAGAGAGCTGGGAAGTTCGAGTCCAGGCAGAGGTAACCGGGGAGGCCTGAACCACAGGTAGCGCGGGCAGGTGGAGGCCTGCGCTGGTGCACGCCACCAACCTTCGGGAGCCCCACGCCCAGCTCGGTGCCGGACAGTTTCATCGATGACACACGTGACCCCTGGCAGCCACAGGCCAAGAAGAGCCTGATCTCCAGCAGTTAGCTCGGCTGCTCTGGGCGGTGTCCGGCTCTGACTCGGGGCTAGTGACCCAGCCGAAGGATGCCAGGAAGAGTGCCGGGGACACAAACAGAAACAACCGGTAAGGGACCACCACCCCTTTACCGTCTTGCACCTCCGCGCAGATTTTTTTTTAATCAATTTTAAAAAATATTTTATTTATTTATTCATGAGAGACACACACAGAGAGAGGCAGAGACACAGGCAGAGAGAGAAGCAGGCTCCATGCAGGGAGCCTGGTGAAGGACTCGATCCCAGGACCCCGGGATCATGCCCTGAACCAAGGGCAGACGCTCAACCACTCAGCCACCCAGGCGTCCCCTCCACGGAGATTCTGAGAAGCCAGTTTGTGTTTTCAGGGGGCACATCTATAATACTGGAACAGGGCCACATATTTCTATAAGGAAAGGCTGCCCACCCCCGCCCCAACCTGAGAAATTTAACAAAGACATAACCAAAGTAAGTTCTGAACCTGTTGGGTAACTAAGAGATCATCGACAAAAGGAAACCATAAATTTAAATGTTCATGGCATACGTATAAAGGGGTTAATATTCTCCAGATGAAAATTTCTCCCTTTGCAGGTCTTCCTTTTTTTTTTTCCCTGCTTGAATTTCAATTAGTCTCAACCTAATAAAGGCTTTTTATAGCCAACCAGAAACACTTGCGGTAATCAAAGGCTTTAAAGAACATAGTGCTACTATGCTGTAAGCATTCAGGGGATCCTTCATAAGCACAGTAAAACCCCGTGATAATGCACTCAGCAAAAGCAAGCATAATTTTAGATATAACACAGAATTGGCAACTGGCTCCTATTCTGGGCTGAGCGAGTGCCCGTTTGAGAACAGGACAGGGATAAGAGTCAGGGGTGGGGGTTAAAGTTCTATGGGGGGGGGGGTGGGGGGGATATAGGGGTCTTGGAGTGGACGCCAAGGTCATGAAGGTGAAGGAAAGGCATGCAGACTTGTTTCAGAAAAAGAGGGGAAGAGTGAGTCTCTGGTCCCCGGTATTCTCCAAGGTAAATCTCTGAATCTGGTCAACTACCTGGGACCTTTCTGGAATCCCTGATGCTATCCTGCTGCCTCTGGACTCAGAATTGTCCCCAACTATGTTTAAATTGGAGCCAACCACCACCACCAGGTGGCACCAAATCACAGCTTTGTCCGGATGAATTTAGCTATGGCAGCTGGACTCCCAGAATTCCTCACCAGCTAGCTCCACACTGGTCATTTTGTTGTTAACCTCACAAAACACCGTGACCTTACTTTCACATTTTTGAATTCTTTGGCTCTCACTTATCCAATTACAGTAGGGTTTTACTGAATTAATTCATGATAACCAATAATCAGGGCAGGTACTCTCTTGATAGACTACAGATCAAAGGAGACTACCTTAGACATTGTGCTGGTGTTTTACATACATTAGCTAATTTAATCCCCTCAGCAACCTATGACATTTGAGTAATATGAAACCACCACACCTATGGGCCAAAAGTTGTCAACTCTGGACATCTTCACATAGTTTAATCTGATAGTTATTATTAAAGTATTCCTTGAGTGCTGAGTTCTATATATACCTCATAGCTTGAGCTTATTAACTGCATTATTTTTTTTTAAGATTTTATTTATTCATCTCACACACACACACACACACACACAGAGGCAGAGACACAGGCAGAGAGAGAAGCAGGCTCCATGCAGGGAGCCCGATGCAGGACTCGATCCAAGGTCTCCAGGATCACACCCTAGGCTGAAGGCAGTGCTAAACCACTGAGCCACCCAGGCTGCCCTATTAACTGCATTATTAAAGAATTTCAGGGATCCCTGGGTGGCGCAGCGGTTTGGCGCCTGCCTTTGGCCCAGGGCGCGATCCTGAAGACCTGGATCGAATCCCACATCGGGCTCCCGGTGCATGGAGCCTGCTTCTCCCTCTGCCTATGTCTCTCCTCTCTCTCTCTCTCTGTGACTATCATAAATAAATAAAATAAAATTAAAAAAAAAAAGAATTTCAATAAGTTTATATGCCTGATCTATCAATTTCTGAAATGTGTGGCTAAAATATTTTAACTAAAAAAAAAAAAATAATAAAATAAAATAAAATAAAATATTTTAACTATAAGATTTATCCATTTTTCCCAGAATGTTTAAAAAGTTGTTTCTTTGTATATTTTGAGGTTGTATTGTTAGGTGCATACATGTTTTTGATGTTCATAGTTTCTTGCTTTATTCCTTTAATCAGCATATAACATCCTTCTTTGTCTCTTTTTTTTTCCAAATATTCTAAATTGTCAGCTATTAATTTTTTTTCTCTTTTTTCTTTTGGTTCACATTTTTTTCCATCTCTTATTTCAAACTTTTTGTGTCTTTTAAGTTTCTCTTTAGACAATTTATTATTGGATTTTACTTTTTAACCTAATCTGATTGTTTCTGTTTTTAAGATTTATTTATCTATTTGAGAGAGGGAGAAAGAGAGCGTGCAAACACAAGCAGGGGTGGGGGCAGACAGGAAGGGGAGAGAATCTCTAAGCAGACTCTCTGCTGAGTGTGGAGCCTGACACAGGGCTTGATCCCAGGACACTGAGGTCACAACCTGAGCTGAAGTCAAGAGTTGGACACCTAATCGACTGAACTACCCAGGTGCCCTTCTAGGTCTATTTTTTAATTAGTCAAATTCATTTAAAAAAATTAATTCTAGTGAGTTAACGTACAGTGTTTGGTCAATTTAATTAATGTATATTATAATTCATTGCAATATAAGTACTTATTTCTGCCATTTTATTTTATTTTTTAAAGATTTTTTTAATTTATTTATTCTTGAGAGACAGAGAGAGAGAGAGGCAGAGACAGAGGCAGAGACAGAAGCAGGCCCCATGCAGGAAGCCCAATGCGGGACCCGATCCCAGGTCTCCAGGATCATGCCCTGGGCTGAAGGCAGATGTCCATCCGCTGAGCCACCCAGGCTCCCATATTTCTGCCATTTTATTCTACATTTTTCATTTACTACACATCTTATACTTGTTCCCCCCTCTTTTTTTTTTTTTAATTTAAAGATCTTTATTTATTTATTCATGAGAGACAGAGAGAGAGGCAGAGACATAAGCAGAGGGAGAAGCCAGGCTCCATGCCGGGAGCCTGATGTGGGACTCAATCCTGGACCTCCAGGATCATGCCCTGCGCGAAGGCAGATGCTCAACCACTGAGCCATCCAGGCATCCCTATTTCTCCCTTTCTGTATTTTTTTTAGAGCGGGAGGGAGAGACAGAGGGAAAGGAAGAGAGAGAAAGAGAGAGAGAGAGAGAGAGAGAGAGAAAATCTTAGGTAGGCTCCGTGCCCAGCACAGAGTCTGATATGGGGCTCAGTCTCGCAGCCCTGAGATCATGTCCTGAGCCAAAATCAAGAGTCAGACACTGAACTGCCTGAGCCACCCAACTGTCTCCTCTTTCTGTATTTTTTAAAAATCAAGGTATAAATACCTTAATATTATTGGTGTCAACATAATGATTAGATTTTTTTTTTTTTTTTTTTAAGATTTTTTTTTTGGGATGCCCGGGTGGCTCAGTGGTTGAGCATCTGACTTCGGCTCAAGGCATGAGCCTAAAGTCCTGGGATCGAGCCCTAAAGTCATCGGGCTCCTTGTGAGGAGCCTATTTCTCCCTCTGCCTATGTCTCTCTCTCTCTCTGTGTCTCTCATGAATAAATAAATAAAATCTTTAAAAGAAAAAAAAAAGGTTTTAAGTAATTTGTACATCCAACGTGGGGCTTGAGCTCACACCCCTGAGATCAAGAGTCACGTGCTCTTCCGATTGAGCCAGCCAGGCGTCCTGTGATTAGATATTTATGTATACAGTTAATCCTTGGAGAATGTTGGGGGTAGGGGCACTACCCATCACAGTTGAAAATCCATGTATAAATTTTGACTCCCCCAAAACTTAACTATTAATAGCCTCCTGCTGACTAGGAGCCTTACTGGTAACATAAACACCTGATTAGCACATATTTTATATGTTATATGTATTATATACTGTATTCTTACAATAAAGTAAGCTAGAGAAAAGAAAATCGTAACAAAAACACCAGTACTGTATTTATGGGAAGAGATATGCATATAAGTGGATGCACACAGTTCAAATCCGTGTTTGAATACAGGGGACAACTGTATTGCAAGCTGATCGCCACTGTAAGTTTAATTAACATCCATTATGACACATAGCTACAAAGTTTTTTCTTTCTTGTGATGAGAACTTTTAAGATTTATTCTTCTAGCAATTTCCAGATATGCAATACGATATTATTCACCAGTTTCCATGTTGTGCATTACACCCCCATGACATATTTATTTTATAACTGGAGGTCTGTACATTTGGACCTTCTTCACCCATCCTGCACCTCCCTTCCCACCCCTCACTCCCCCCCCACTCCCCCCCCACACCCACCCCACCCCCGGCAACCAGCAGTCTATTTTCTGTATCTAAGAGTTCCAGGTTTTGTTTTTTAACATTCCACATATAAGGGAGGTCATGCAGTATTTGTTTTTCTCCACAGATTTTTATTTTTCTGGCTTAAGTGTTGAGCATTTCAATCTGCCTGGAATCTGTTACTTCAAAGCTCATGTTCTCTTTGTTGCACCACAGCACGAATTAGAATATCAATGGAACCTTAGAAACTTCTCATCTACCCCATTGGATCTAAAACTGGAATATATGTGAGAATTACTTGGAAGCTTTTGAGAAATTGTTATTCCTGGACCTCACCTTCAGAGATTCTGGCTCCGGCTGTCTGGGTAAAGACCTGATGCTAATAACACAAGCCCCTGGTTTCGATGCAGGTGGTTCACATACCACATTGTGGGAATATTCTTACCATCAAGCCCCATAACTTTCCAAATGATAAGCTTTATGCTTGTCTTTGAACTTTAAATATTGGTTTTTAAAGATATACTCCTGTGTGTGTGTGTGGGGGGGAATAAAGATACATGCCTGGGCAGGTTCTAATCATCTTTATCTAGATCTCTTTCACCTTATATTGTCTTATATGCCTAATAAAGTCTGTAGACCTACTTTAAAAAAATTTTATTTAAATCCTAGTATAGTTAATACACAGTTTAATATTAGTTTCAGGTATGGGACGCCTGGGTGGCTCAGCGATTGAGCATCTGCCTTTGGCTGGGGTGGGGGGGTGTGATCCCGGAGTTCCTGGATGAATCCCATGTCGCGCTCCCTGCATGGAGCCTGCTTCTCCTTCTGCCTGTGTCTCTGTCTCTCATGAATAAATAAACAAAATTTTAAAAAATAATTAGTTTCAGGTGTAAAATATAGTGATTCAATGCTTCCATACAACACCCTGTGCTCCTCACAAGTGCACTCCACAGTCCTCATCACCTATTTAACCCACGCCCCCACTCACCTCCCCTCTGGTAACCATGTTTGTTCTCTATGACTAAGAGCATGTTTCTTGAGGTACCCAAGTGGCTCAGTTGGTTAAGCACCTGCCTTTGGCTCAAGTCGTGGTCCTGGGGTCCTGGGATCGAGCCCCATGTCAGGCTCCCCACTCAGTGTAGAATCTGCTTCTCTGTCCCCCACCCTGAGCTCATGCTCTCTTGAATAAATAAAATATTTTTTTGAAAGATTTTATTTTATTCATTCATGAGAGAGAGAGAGAGAGAGAGAGGCAGAGACACAGGCAGAGGGAGAAGCAGGCTCCGTGCAGGGAGCCCGACGTGGGACTCGATCCTGGGTCTCCAGGGTCACGCCCTGGGCCAAAGGTGGAGCTAAACCACTGGGCCACCAGGACTGCCCAAATAAATAAAATCTTAAAAAAGAAATCTGTTTCTTGATTTGTCTTGCTCTTCTTTCTCTTTGCTCATTTGTTTCTTAAAATCCATGAGTGAAATCGTATGGTATTTGCCTTTGATTCATTTTGCTTAGCGTAATACTTTCTAGCTGCATCCATATTGTTGCAAATGGCAAGATTTCATTCTTTTTTATGGCTGAATAATATTCCATTGTAAAATATACATTTTCTTCCTTTTTTAAAAAAAGATTTATTTATTTATTTATGAGAGAGAGAGAGAGAGGCAGAGACACAAGCAGAGGGAGAAGCAGGATCCATGCCTGGGGCCTGATGTGGGACTCGATCCCAGGACTCCAGGATCATGCCCTGGGCCAAAGGCAGGCGCCAAACCGCTGATCGACCCAGGGATCCCCAATATACATCTTCTTTATCCATTCAGCAATCAATGGATACTTGGGCAGTTGCCATAATATGGCTGTTGTAGATAATGCTACTATAAACATAACGGTGCATGTACCCCTTTAAATTAGTATTTTTGTATTCTCTGGGTAAATACTCAGTAGGGCAATTGGATTGTAGGGTCGTTCTATTTTTAACTTTTCATGGCAACTCCAGACTGTTTTTCAGAGTGGCTGCACCAGTTTGCCTTCCCACTAATAGTGCAAGAGGTTTCTGTTTTCTCCACATCATCACCAACACCTGTTGTTCCTTGTGCTGTTGATTTTAGCCACTCTGACAGCTGTGAGGTGGTATCTCATTGTAGTTTTGATTTGCATTTCCCTGATGATAAGTGATGTTTAACATCTTTTCTTGTGTCTGTTGGCCATCTGTATGTCTTCTTTGTCTAGACTTACTTTCATAATCTGTATTCTTCTAATTAGAATTTGCAATCCACTGCTCCTTTACTATCTATTTGACTTGCTGTGTTATCATTATAAAAACATACATATTTCCTTTATTGACCATTTACTGTCAACCTCTATAATGGATGCAGTCATAGGGCATTTGGGCACTCAGCCATTTTACTAATAAGCACGACTGTCTTCATTTTTTTAAGAAAGCAAGAAGAAATTTGGGGGAATTTGCCTGATATCCCATCCAATGGAGAAGATAGTACTTGAACCCAGATCTGTGTATTCTATTTGTTATAGCCCATTGCCTTCGAAGAGCATCTGATCCCAAGAAGCTCACATTATAGCGAGGAAGAAACAAATAACCTCACTCTGGTCATTTTTGTAGCAAAGACAGTTTTCTGCACCCAGTAACACTTAATGATCAGGGGGAAGAAAAGCATAAATTAATCCTGGTCTCTTCTCTCTCTCTCTCTCTTTTTTTTTTTTTGGTCTCTTCTCTCTTATTCATGATTTCCAAGTCAGGGGAATCACAATCTGGTAAAACAAAAAAGAAGCAAAGAGGACTGTTTGGGAAAACACAATTTTGGAGACAAAGCAGAAAGAAGAGCCTATGTCACACACAGTGAGCTTCTTCGTCTGAACAGCTACTGTTGCAGGTCATCGAAGTGACAGGTCCCATTATGTGAAAATGTCCATCACAAGCTAGGAGTACTTTCATTTTGCACTCTTTAATTTTCATTTTTTCTGATTAATTCAATACAAATTTTAAGCATACAAAAATGTAAAATGTACTATTGGTACCATTTTCTACTTCCTGTACTCAGTTTTATAATGCCGATGTTAAACATAATAGAGCAAGCAACTATATGTAATTGTAGAAATTATTGCTAGGAATTTGCATATGAAATACACACCTTTTACTGCCTCTAGTTGGCATTGTTAACTAGGTTATAAATAGTACAGCTGACACACTGCAAACAGAAAGCGCTTTTTGATGGGCACATACTATGAATGGAAGAAGTGTTCAAACACAATGTTTAAGTTGGAAAGCTTTCATTAGAACTAGCCAAGGGGGAAAATGGTTTATTTCCTAATCATAGCCTTGTTTAAGAATCCAATCATATAGAAAGATTTATGGTAAAGCTTTCTAAAAACAGATATTTATGCTACTACTTAGGTAAACAAGTGATACATCCAGTCTATAAACATATTTTAATAGTGTTGATGGGCACTTTTAAGAAAATTGAGCTGTTCCCTTTGGATTAAATAATTTCTTACTGTGTATATATGGAGAGGCAGAGGAAGTAATAGGACTAAGAAAAAGATTGGAGAGCCATTTATATCTATACCACTCTTGAAGATAAAGCTCATACTAGGGCATTTTGCTGAAATCATCTACTAGAATTTGAAATTTTAAAACTTTTTGAAAAGCTCTAACCATTGAGACAGAGAAAAAAGATGCCATTCATTTTGACTGACCATAAAAATTAAATTAATAGGATGGTATTTTTGCTGATGTTTTATTTTGCTTAAGGGCAGAAAATTCAACACTCACTATGAGGGCTGTTTCAACCATTACAAGGTGTAGGTACAAAGACTAGTGATGCCTTTTGTAAATGACAAACCTAACATTTGCAGACATATTTTTATGGACTGTAATAATTCCGTTTTCTAAAGTTTTATTTTGTTTTGTTGTGGCGGTAAAGCAACTATGACACAAAATTTTGATGTTGAACAGTATACTCATCCAGATAACAGGAAAGGTGAGGGGGCCAGGGACAAAATTTTCTTCCTACACATTTGTTTTTAGGCATCTATATTTGCCTTAGTGCCTTGATACCATGGTGATAGCTTAGCAACAGCTAGATACAAATTAAAGTAATCTGTCATGCCAGCTTCTGGTCATAAAAAGTTGGTAGGTAGAGTACTGGGAAGAAAAATATAGATGCTTAGGTGTTAATAGTTTAGTCAAAAAGAGATTTGCTCTCTTTACTGCCTGCTCTTACCTATCTTTCCATTATATATATAAAGAGATGAGAATCAAAAAAAAAAAAAATCCAAACAAACCCCAGTGTTATAACTGGTAAGACAAAATTTAAATCTTTCTTTTTTATAGAAGGGTCACAGCCCCTCTCTCTTTAAGTTTTTATTTATTCATTTGACAGAGAGCGCACACATGCACGCAAGAGAGCACAAGCAAAAAAAAAAAAAAAAAAAAAGAGAGAGCACAAGCAAGGGGAGCAGCAGAGAAAGAGGGAGAAGCAGATTCCCCCACTGGGATCATGACCTGAGCCTGAGGCAGAGGCTCAACCGCTGAGGCCACCCGGGCATCCAGGTTCTGGTATTTTAATAGCGGCTGCCTGGTGTGCTGTGTTAAGGATTCTGAGGTTCTGTAGGTAAAGCGGCTGTGAATACTTATCCGGGTGGGAGGGAGACTAGGGGTAAAAAGACTTGTTAAGTGGAATGTAGGATGTGCAAGGAAAGGAGGGTGAGCCCAAAGCACCCAATAGAAATTACATTTATTTTAAGTCTTACATTTTATTTTATGTATTTAAAGTAAGCTCTATGACCAACTTGGGGTTTGAACTCAGGACCCTGAGATTAAGAGTTGTATGTTTACCAACTGAGCTGCTTGGCACCTCTAAGTCTTACATTTTTTAAGATTTTATTTATTTATTCATGAGAGACAGAGAGAGAGAGAGAGAGAGAGGCAGAGACACAGGCAGAGGGAGAAGCAGGCTCCATGCTGGGAGCCCAATGTGGAACTCGATCCCGGGACTCCAGGATCATGTGCTAAGCCGAAGGCAGATGCTTAACCACTGAGCCACCCAGGCATCCCAAGTCTTACATTTTATATTAAAATAAATATTTAAAAAAGCTTACATTTAATTCCATTTTATATATATATAAATATGTATATATATGTATATATATAATTAATTAATTCTATAATGTATATATATTATAGAGGGGTCACAGCCCCTCTCTAAATTTTTTTTCTAAGTTTTTATTTATTCATTTGACAGAGAGAGGGTGCTCACATGCATACATATATAAATATATATATATTTCTTGCATGCCATGAAAGTTTAAAAAATCATTTATAATAAATTACCTAACTTTAACTTTGTGGGGGAGAAATATGTTCTTAGTTAATGTGCATGTTCATTCTGTGGCTTCCCATACCACCTGGCTGTCTGCTGAGCATTCTTGGGAGTCTCTGCACCTCATTTGGTAAAGCCCATCTAGAAGACCGAGAGAAATAAAAATGTTTAAATTTGTGTATGATAATGTGAGATTCAGAGAAGGTAAGTAACTTGCCTGTCAACGGCAGAGCTGGGATCTGAAGACTCTAAAGGCCAATTTCTTTCTTTTTTTTTTTTTTTTTTAAGATTTTATTTATTTATTCATGAGAGACACAGAGAGAGGCAGAGAGACACAGGCAGAGAGAGAAGCAGGCTCCATGCAGGGAGCCCGATATGGGACTTGATCACTGGACTCTAGGATCACGCCCTGGGATGAAGGCAGGTGTCAACCACCGAGCCACCCAGGCGTCCCTAAAGGCCAATTTCTTAACAAAGATTCTATCCTCCAAGACAAGTACCAGGATTCCCTGAGTCGAAGGCAGACCCTTATCTGACTGAGCCACCCAAGGTGCCCCAACACTTCCCTATTTAAAACTTAATATAAGGCTCCAGTAATCAAGACAGTGTGGTACTGTCTTAAGGAAACACATAGAGATCAAGGAACAGAACTGAGAGTCCAGAAATAAACCCTTGTACTTATGGTCAACTGATTTTTTTTACGAAGTTGCCAAGGCAATTTAAATGGGGAAAGAATAGTCTTTTCAACAAAAGGTTTCTCTAGAACTGGATATCCACATACAAAAAATATTTAATTGAATTCAGTGGTTTTCAAAGGGGGTGATTTTGGCTTCACAAGGGGAGAGTAAAACAAAAAAACAAAAAAACAAAAAAACAAGGGGAGAGTACATTTGGCAATGTCTGGAGACAATTTTGGTTGTCACAACTGGGGGCAGGGGTGCTATTGACATTTACTGGGCAGAAGCTAGACATGCTGCCCAATATCCAACAAGGCACAGGGCAGATCTCCACAATAAATGATCCAGCCCAGTGTGTCAATGGTGCCGAGGATCAGAAACCCTGATTTTCCTCACACCATATACAAAAATTAATTGAAAATTAATTATAATTATAGACCTAAACTTAAGAGCTAAAACTATACAACTTTTATTTTTTATTTTTTTATTTTTTTTAATTTTTATTTATTCATGATAGGCACACAGTGAGAGAGAGAGAGGCAGAGACACAGGCAGAGGGAGAAGCAGGCTCCATGCACCGGGAGCCCGACGTGGGATTTGATCCCGGATCTCCAGGATTGCGCCCTGGGCCAAAGGCAGGCGCCAAACCGCTGCGCCACCCAGGGATCCCTATACAACTTTTAGAAAAGAATACTGGAAACAATCTTTGTGACTGTGAATTAAGCAATGATTCCTTAGATATGACACCAAAAACATGATCTATAAAAAAAAGTTGATAAATTGGACTTATCACAATGAAAGACTTTTGTGCTTCAAAAGTTACCATTATGAAAATGAAGTTAAGGCATAGACTGGGAGTAAATATCTGCACACTGTACATTTGATAAAGAACTTGTACCCAGAATATATCAAGAATGCTTATAACTCAGGGCACCTGGGTGGCTCAGTCGGTTGAGTGTCCAACTCTTCATTTTGGCTCAGTTCATGATCTCAGGGTTGTGGGATCAAGCTCCACATTGGGCTTGTGCACATTGTGCTCAGTGGGAAGTCTCTTTGAAAATCCTCTCCCTTTGGGATCCCTGGGTGGCGCAGTGGTTTAGCGCCTGCCTTTGGCCCAGGGCACAATCCTGGAGACCCGGGATTGAATCCCATGTCGGGCTCCTGGTGCATGGAGCCTGCTTCTCCCTCTGCCTGTGACTCTGCCTCTCTCTCTCTCTCTCTCTCTGTGACTATCATAAATAAATAAAAAAAAAAATTAAAAAAAAAAAAGAAAAAAAAGAAAATCCTCTCCCTTTACCTCCCTCCCTGCTTGTGTACTCTCTTTCTCTCTCTCTAAAATAAATAAATCTTAAAAAAAAAAAAAAAGCTTATAACTCAATAACAGGATAATAACTCAATTAAGAAATGGGCAAAATGTTTGAACAGACATTTCACCAAAGAAGAAACATAATGGCTAATATGCTCATGGGACGATGCTTAACATTATTAGTCATTAGGGAAATGCAAATAAAAATCGCAATGAGATACTATCACATTTCTACTAGGATAGCTATAATAAATATTAGACAAGAAAGGATTGGCAAAGATGTGAAGAAATCGGAATCTACAGGTGTTGCTGGTAGAAATATAAAATCATACAACTACTTGGGAAATAGTTTGGCAATCTTTTTTTTTTTTTTAAACAAGACACTTTGACATTTATTTATTTATTTATTTATTTATTTATTTATTTATTTATTTATTTTTATTCATGAGAGACACAGAGAGAGAGAGAGGCAGAGATACAGGCAGAGGGAGAAGCAGGCTACATGCACGGAGCCCGACGTGGGACTCGATCCCTGTCTCTAGGATCACGACCTGGGCCGAAGGCAGGCGCCAAACCGTTGGGCCACCCAGGGCAGCCCTAGTTTGGCAATTTCTAAAGTGTTAAACATAAATTTACCATAAGTTTTACTTTGGGGAATCTACTTAAGAGAAATGAAAACATGTCCACACAAAGACTTGTTTTTGAATATTCATAGCAGCATTATTCATAATAGATAAAAAGTAGTAACAACCCAAATGCCAATCAACCGGTAAATAGATAAACAAATGTGGCATATCCCTATAATGCAACACTATTTAGCAATAAAAAGGAATAATGATTCATGTTACAACATGAATAAATCTCAAAAACATTATGCTGATAGAAACCAGATATAAAAAAAATATAATTCCACTTATAGAAAATGTCCAGAGAAGGCAAATCTATAGACAGAGAGTAGATTAGCGGCTGTTCAGGGGTTGACTGCAAATGGGCACAAGGGATCTTTAACACTGAATTGTGGTGATGCTTTCACAACTTTGGAAATTTACTAAAGATCATTCAATTGTATAATTAAAGTAGGTGAATTTTATGGTATGTAAATTATACTTCAATTAAGCTGCTTTAAAAAAAGAATGCAATTAAAGCAGTTCTAATCTTCAGAAAAAGAAGGATAAAGGATAAAAGGAAAGAAGCATAAAACAGGCAGCAGTTAGAAAGTTCACAATAAATTGATCATATTCTATGTACAGAAGTTTAGGGTACTATGCAGTTCATGATATATTTATGGTGGTGGAAATCATCAATATGCCTATAAAGTGAGAAATCATGCAAATAGTAAAATTACAATGATTACTTTAAGGAAGGGAAGGTTGCAAGGGTAGCTTAATTCTTTGAGAATGATGTTTTCTAGGCAAAAAAAAAAAAAAAAAAAAAAAGACCCAAGTGAAACAAGATAATAACAAAACACAGTAAGCTCATACTGTTACAACATGAATGATCCAAGTCAGATTATTTTGTTTCCCTTTGAACAAACCCTAGGAGTTTCCTTCTCCCAAGTCTTCTGTAGGGTAAGGAAATTTTCTCCTTCTTCCCTTCTAGAGTCTTTGGCTGGCCTAATTATTAAATTGGCATAAGACAGATTAACAGGAGAAAAGCAAATTTAATTACAGATGTAGGAGTCCTTAAAAATATGAAACTCAAATAAAGCAAGCAGCCTTTATACGGTTTAGACAAAAAACCCCACTAAATTTGGGAAGAATTGACAAGACAAAGAGGTTTGGGCTTCGGGGTAGTTAGTGAAGAAGTAACAAGATTTGTTTATATAGTCTTCTCAGCCCTAAATCCTATCTCTCGTGATAAGGATGTCTCTCTTCCTCCTGGTACAGGAAGGGTACCTTTCACATGGGAGATTTATTTCCTGTTTTCAGGAGGACAAAGAAGGGTCAGTGGGTCCTTCTACATTGGCTGTTTCTCAAATATCTTTTTTTTTTCTTAAGTATTTTATTTTTAAGTAATCTCTATACTCAGTACTCAACATGGGGCTTGAACTCACAACCCTGAGATCAAGAGTTGCATGCTCTTCCGACTGAGCCAGCCAGGTGCTCCTCAAGTATCTTTAATTCAAAACAACCAATATGCCAAAGGGGCACAGTTTTGAGCGGCCTATTTTATTCCCCTTCACTTTGAAGAAGCAAAGGTGGCTTCTCATCTCCTGCAAAATCCTTTCTCTGTGGTCTTTGCCGAGAGCAGAAGGTTTGACTATTAACTGAGGCTCTTTCCTTCCCTAGGAGGTTGCAAACTTCAGTGGGAAGGAAGAGTCATCATTTTGCCAGTAATGGGAACTACCAACTGAAAAAAATTGTTTAAGTTGCAGAATTTTATTTTTTTCTATTTTTAAAAAGACTTGTTTATTAGAGAGAGAGAGAGAGAGCACAAGCAGGGGGAGTGGTGGATGGAGGGTCAGGGAGAAGCAGGCTCCCTGCTGAGTAAAGAGCCCATTGTGGGGCTCCATCCCAGGACCCTGAGATCATGACCTGAGCCAAAGGCAGATACTTGGCCAACTGAGCCACCCAGGCGCCTCTCAAGTTGTAGAATTTTAAAGGAATTTGTTACATAGTTTTTTGTTTTGTTTTTGTTCCACAGTTTTAACCTGCTACTATGGAGAAGCCACAGGGGAATTATTTTTCCAAGTTCAAAGACTTTCTTAGTAGCAGGTTAGGATGTTTTCTTTTGGAGTATTTACCACATACCTTGAGAAACCAAATAGAAATTCAGCTGCCGGGATCCCTGGGTGGCGCAGCGGTTTGGCGCCTGCCTTTGGCCCAGGGCGCGATCCTGGAGACCCGGGATCGAATCCCACGTCGGGCTCCCGGTGCATGGAGCCTGCTTCTCCCTCTGCCTGTGTCTCTGCCTCTCTCTCTGTGTGTGTGACTATCATAAATAAATAAAAAATTAAAAAAAAAAAAAAGAAATTCAGCTGCCTTGTTTAGAATTTAAGCTACCTGTTAATAATGGTTATGAAAACTGCAGCATCATGGAAAAATATTTACATGTTATGTGAAAACAGCAGGACCCAAAGTTGAATTTATACTATGATTAGAACGATGCAAAAAAAAAAAAAAAAAAGATATGCATGGTAAAAAAGGCTGAAAGAAATATAAATGAAATGGTGAGATGATTATGGTAGCATGATGAGATTGTGAATGATTAATTTTTTTCTATTTTCTAAAAATTTAAAAAAGTGGTTATTGATGTGAATGTGTTCAAGCCCCACGCTGTGTGTAGAACTTACTTAAAAAAAATTTTTTTTTTAATGTGTTCAAGAAGTGAAATTTAAGCTACCCCAACAGTCAAGGCAGAGCTGAGCCCACTTGTTTGCTCATAGAATGCACAGCGATAGGTACACGATAGGTCAGTCCCGGAAATGAGCAGATCAAGTTGAGAAAAAGCTGATGTAGCTTTTCCAGGAAGATGCTTGGTGTCTCATAAAAGAAAAAAAAAAAAAAAAAGGACAAAAGCCTGAGAAACTTTTTCTTTCTACAGAAAAGAAAGAAATATGAACATTCCTCCACCAGGGGAGCTGAAAACTTAGTACTTCAGAGCCCAAGGGCAGGTGGGGTGAGCTAGGGAAAGACCAGGATCCCACCAGCAGTTCTGGCCCCTCTGGGGACTCTCCCCAAATGACACTTGTTTTTCAGTCCTTTAGAAGTATGCTATCTCCTTAATGGAGAGGCAAAACCCATTCTGAAAGAATAAAACAGTTCACACTTGAGATCAGGACTGAAGGTAGGGAAGAGAAGGAGGCAAATGGTTATTTTGTTAGATTGATTTATGCTTTTTAAAGAAAGTGCAAATAGCTTTATAATTACTAAACTGTGATTAACAATAATGGAAACTATTAATTATAATGGGATGACAATTATGTCCTCCCAGTAAAATGAATGGAAGAACCAGTCCAATTCATTTCTGCCCTTTTGTGCTTTAACAAAGGTGTGGCAGGTCTTCTCTACTTAGAGAGGCAGTCAGTACACATTATAAAGATAAATCCTGCAGCTTCTATTGGTCAGAAAGGTGATCTTAAGTATAGGATTTCAAAGTGGGAAGACAAAATGAAGTGGCTGGAAAGGATCTTCCTGAAGCTAAGAACTCTACGAAGGAGCTTGACAATGGTTTTCTATAAAGCAAGGTTCTCTTTATCAATGATGAACCTGCTGATTAGCTAGTCTTAAAAAAGAAAAAAAAAAAAAAAGGAGAAATATCCTTTAGCTGCGATTTTGTTGATTACACATAATTTCCCCAAACTTGCCTGCCCAAAGAGGGCCATGTCACAGCACATGGTCAGGCTTTGAAAAAAGATCATCACGGATTATTCCAACTACTTTCTGGTCATTGGAATGCAATGTGTTGTGGATACGGGGCCTAAAGACAGTCTCTTTTGAGAGCATTTTGTACTAATGTATATGTCTTTTACCCCAACTTGTTGATGTCACCCACATCCTGGGTCAGAGCAATAATACTGTCATGGGTAAAATAAAGTCTCAAACATTAGAGAATGAGACCTGGACTAGGCAAACAATGACAATGATCATTTATTTTAAGGTGTGCCTAGATAACCACATTGTGTGAGCCAGAAAACATGATGAGGATTTAGTGTTATCAAGCAAAACTTACAAAAAAGTTTAATGATAGTCATAAACTGTATCTTCTTTCAAAGTAATTGTGAATGGCAAACAGCTCGCTATCTCATGGATACCTTATTGATACTGTTTTTTTTCTTTTTATGCCAGGAAACGGGTTTTCTAAGTTGAGGAATTTAAGAAAAGAAAATTTAGTGGGGGGACCCCTGGGTGGCTCAGCAGTTAAGCATGTGTGTCCAGCTCAGGTCCTGATCCAGGAGTTCTGAGATCGAGTCCCACATCAGGCTTCCTCCGTGGAGCCTGCTTCTTCCTTCACCTATGTTTCTGCCTCTCTCTCTTGGTCTCTCATGAATAAATAAATAAAATCTTAAAAAAGAAAAGAAAAGAAAAGAAAACTTAGTGGGGGTACTGCTTTTAAGTTTCTGGGGGAAACAGAATGGAAATATTTTTTAGTTTATTTTTTAAAGATTTTATTTTATTTTAAATATTTTATTTATTTATTTATTATTATTATTCATTTACTCATAAGAGACACACAGAGGCAGAGACATAGGCTGAGAGAGAAGCAGGCTCCCCGCGGGGAGTCTGATGGGGAACTCAATCCCAGGATCACAACCTGAGCCAAAAGTAGATGTTCAACTACTGAGCCACCCAGGTGCCCCTAGAATGGAAATGTTTAGAAAAGAATGGCTCCAAGGGTACAACTAAGAGATGTGTCAGGTGTGAAGGACGACAGTGGGAGCAGAGGGGGAGGGCCTGCAGAGAGGTGGGTAGGGGCTGAGGGGGAGTGACCACTGCTGCTCCTGAAGGAGGCAGGCTGTGGGGGAGTCTGCATGCAGGGATGGAGCTCTTGAACGTCACAGAAAGGCCACCAGCCGTTGGAAGGTCATCTCAGGGTTGTGTGGCCAGAGACCCGATAGATCTGTTCCACGAGCATTCCTGGAGTGTCTAAGGCACTGGCGCTGGTCTAGGTCAGGGGGACCTGGTAAGTGGATGGGTTTGCAAGGGTTAAAGAGTCAGTAGACTGAGAGAAGAGGTGTTGGTGCTGAGAAGAAAAAAAAGTGGAGGTAGAAAAGATAGACAACTTGAAGGGAGGAATTCCATTGTAGGGATTGGGAGGATGGAACACATACAGCCAGCAGAGCAGACGCAGAAGATTTGGGCATGGGGGCACAAAGGAGACAGGAGGCTACGGGCTCCAGATCTTTCAAAGGAGGAAAGAGAAGCAGAGGAAGAGAGAAGGGGGCGCTACCTGGAGAGATTCTGTGGTGGGGAGATGGGGAGTGAGGGCAGGCCAGGTGGTCAGGGATGGTCTCCTGGGCCTGCTTCTGCATCTCTAAAGGCCAGGGCCTTTAGATGGGCTTCTGCACCGTCTTCAGCCCAGGGCCTGATCCTGGGGTCCCGGAATCGAGTCCCACGTTGGGCTCCCTGCCATGGAGCCTGCTTCTCCTGCTGCCTGTGTCTCTGCCTCTCTCTCTCTCTTTCTCTGTGTCTCTCATGAATAAATAAATAAAATCTTAAAAAAATAATAAAAAAAATAAAGGCCAGGGCTTACCTCCCAGAGCATGGCTGTGGGCCTGGAACAAAACAGCATGCACTTGGCATGCAATATTGCAGCCTTTACACACTTAACGAAGACAAGACTGACAGGGAGGAGAGTGGGTGGTTTCAGGAGCCTGAAGTGATGAGGTCTGGAGGGGCCAACTTGCAAGCTGGGGTCATCAGGCGGAAGGGAGCAGCGCGATGGCTAGTGAATGCTTTCCTCTGGCAAGAAACTGGGGGGTGGGAGAGGGGGTGGAGGGAGCATTCTGAGACCAGGGTCTTACCTAGTCAGCAGTGATGTCCCTGGCTACAGCCAGGTGGTAGGCCACGAGGTGTGATGAGGCATGCCTCGGTGCCCCAAATTTCTCCCTAAATTATCTGAAATTATAAGGACATAAGAGTTAACAAACAAATATCAGGGGCATGAAGAAAGGCTCTCACTATTTAAAACTGGAGAGTGGGGCAGCCTGGGTGGCTCAGTGGTTTAGTGCTGACTTCAGCCCAGGGTGTGTTCCTGGAGATGGGGGATCGGGTCCCATGTCGGGCTCCCTGCATGGAGCCTGCTTCTCCCTCTGCCTGTGTCTGTGCGCCTCTCTCTCTCTCTCTCTCTCCCCCCCCCCCCCGTGTCCCTCATGAATAAATAAATAGAATCTTAAAAAATAAAATAAAATAAAACTGGAGAGTGAACTGGCCAACTTGTTAAGTTTAACTAAAGCCTGCCAGCAGGCTGGGAAGTGGGAGCTCTGCTGAGCAGGGAAGCCGGAAAGACGGAGGCAGGGTCGTCACTCAACACTGAGGGTGAGACACCTGAGCCAGGCTAGGAAAGGTCCCCGAGAAAGCAGAAAAGCAGGTGCTGACACAGAGGAGTCCAGGATTACAGGCCGCACAAAAGAGAGCTAGGAACACCTAGGCCTAGACTGCGAGGCCCTGCAGGAGGAAATCTGCCCTGAGGTTTTAGGCCTTCTTTCTTAGCCTCTCTCCAGGTCTCAACTCTCCTCCTCCCTGAAACTCAGCATGGCATCTTTGTGATCCAGAGTCAGAAATGGCAGACTTTTAGAAAAGAAGACAAAGCTGGAAGGGACTTCAGACATTCTCTCATTTATTTAACAGATGAGGAGATGGAGGCTCTGAGGGGAGTGACTTGCTCCAGGTCACACAGCAAACCAGCTACTAAACCAGAATTCGAAGCAGCCTAGGACCCTGCCTTATAGTACTCCTCCATCTGCTTCATAAAACCTACAGCGTGGGGTGAGTTCCTGCACGTCTAGAGAACACAAGGCACGACTCCTCCTTTGTGGAAGTTAATGATTAAAACCCAGTCTGATCTCAAGCATCTAACCAAAGTTACTAATTAAGCCAATGTCTGTGAGAAAAGACCATTTCAAACAGAAAAGTGTTCTCTTAAGCTAAATCTACAGGCCTTCAAATTGTCATGGTATAAACTGTACAATCATAATATTTAAAGTATATTAAAAATATTTCATAATACAATATCTTAAGCCTCTGAAGCTCACGTTTTCTCTTCATTGAATGCCACATGCTGGGTCCTGATAAAATGGTTTCGTAACTTTGGGGGGAAGGAATTTAACTAAAATAACTTCACTTAGTGTTTGAGTGAAGGGGGTAATAAAATCTGTTTGCTGTGTTCACTGTCTCCAGATAGGGCTGTAATTACACCACATAAGGAAGAAAGGTAGCTGAGTCTCAATCTAGATCATTTATGTAAACTCAGCCTTCTTGTCAACGGTGTTCTCATATTGCATGCATGCAAACCACAAAAATCATCTCCTATGAACCACAGAGAGACAGTGTCTGATTGCAGGCCTGTGAGATTGCTTATATTCTTTCTGTAATTGGATGTCTGTGGTTCAAGATCAAAATTTGACATTCTGAATTAAAAAAAAAATCACCAGTTTATTCCCCAGAACAACAGTTTTGCACGTGACACTCGTAAAAGTTAAAGGTATTCTCTACACCAAAGTATGACAAATGAATGCATTGGACTTGAAAAGAAGCATCTTGTTTGGCTTAAAAAAAAAAATAAAAAAGTTTGGTTCTTTGAAATGTGTTTGAAAAACATTTGTCTTCTAGAAAGAAAAACAAGCCATTCCTACTACAACCAAGTTAACATTTGATAACATTTTAATCTTCTACTTCAAATATTTGGCATTATTTTTTCAGCAATTTTTCCTAAAAAAAAAATCTTACAAAAAACGATGAAGCGCAAAGTATATTCATACTGTACCTATAAATACAGAGACATAATTGCAAAACAAAGCACAATTTTTTCCCGTAATCATCAAAACTACCCTCCATTATGACAAATTGGTCACTAGTTTTTGATTTGACAGTCCTCCCTGGCTGGCACTGATGTGTTCCTCTTGACACCTGCAGCTTCCAGCATGCTCTGTCCTCTCTAGAAGGAAAACCACAGGCCACCGCCCTGGCGCCATCCCTGGCTCGGTCCAATCAATAAGGACTTATTTCCTGTCCATTTGCTGAGGTCACAGGAGCGAATCTCATTAATTATTTCTGCTACTGCAGCCTCAAGTGTGCTTCTGGCGTGACAAGTGAAAACTGCTTGACCTTTTTTTTTCTTCTAATTTTGTTTGTAGCAGTTCCAAAAAGAAGGCAGTATTCTTTTAGCGATGTGATAAGAGGAAGGAAAAAAAATGTATTAGGTTTTTAAAGTCATTAACACATTCCAATATTTCAGTATGAAAGCTCGCGCTCTCTCTCTCTCTCTCTCAATCACCTCGTTCCCCAGTTTTTGCAGCTACCGAACAATAGTGTCTTTTTAATTTGGTGTCATGAAAATCTGGTCACAGCAAACACAATGTTTTCTAAAGCAGATCTGGCCTCCGAGGGAGGAAAGCTCTCCAGGGCCTCCAGTGCCTTGTTTCCATGGTAACGACACAGGTCAATAGCTGAAGTCACACCTTTGCCAGCTTTGATTGTTTCTCGCAACTGTTAAGAAACAAATGCACAATAAAAGTCAGTTTTTAAGTCCCACAATTAAATTGGGGAGGGGAGGTGGAAGACAAAGAAGGGGGGAGACAGTGGAGATTCGTTGTTCCTGCTACGCCCTTTTGAGGTAAAGAGGACACCATTCCCCAGTGATTTTGAGGCACGAACATTCCCTAAGGCTGCTAGGTGTCTGCGCTCCAGAGCAGCACACAATAGGCTCCAATCAGCCTAATTACACCTCCTCCCCGACTCCCACCCCTCGATATCTTGAAATGTGCCCTGCTGGGGGATGGCGGTAATGAAGGCAGAGGGCATTTACATCTCTGGCATTTTGAATTCAGCAGCCTAATAGTCTTCTGTGAGGAGGGCTTCATTAACATCCTACTTAGTAACTTTTTTTTTTTAATGCTGTATGCTGACACGGTAGGGCCCTATGGAAATTCAAGAAAGACACCTAGTTTAGATCTGCACGCTCCATTTTTAAAGCTAAAAGGTTCTGTTTGGGAAGAATGAACTGAAACCCACCTTTGTAAAGAATAAAGTAAACTCTTGCCAACTGGAGTTTATTTCTCATCCCTCTTGTTGACCACTGGGAAGGACCCACCAAAGAGTTCCACGTTGGAGGCGAAAAAGATTTATAATGATTTGGTCAGTTTGCCTCCCCTTCCCCCAGATCCCTCTTCTCTTTCTCAGTGAACACCTCTGCCTAACTCCCTAAATCAGAAACCCAGGGGTTCCTCCTTCATGCCTCATTTCCAGTCACGCACCATGGCTGTACCAAGTGCGCTCATCCTGGACTGAACTTTCTGGCCCCCAGAGGCTGGGTGGGGTGGAAGGATGAGTTTTAGTCTGTGAGCTGCGAATGATGCAAGTCACTTCTGGGCTGCAGCCAGAATTAAACCATCCAGTGAGTCCCTCCAGAGCTTTCCCCCTGGCCTACAGACCGGCCATATCTTCCTGAGTGACCACACCGAGTGCCCCAGTCCCTCTCCAACCTGCATGGGAGATGAGGTACACACATCTTTGTTGTCTGAGGCCACGGAGATTGTGACGTGGTCTCTATCCATGTTGACTGCAAGTCCTTGCTGCTCTATCTCTTTTAGAGCTCTCAAATTCATCCTCGGCTCTTCATTGTCACTGCCACTACTAGTTCAGGCTCTTGTCATCCCTTGCCTGGGTTGTTTTCTGCAGCCACCTCCTAAAGAGTCTTCCCACCACCAATTCTTTGCCCTGGACTCCATCTGTCATGCTGCCAAGGAGAACTTTAGAAAATGCAAATGTGATCTTGCTTAAAACCCTTCACTAACTTCCAATAGCCTTCAAGAAAAAAAAAAAAAAAAAAAAGTCCAAGCTCTTTCACGAGGTAGGCCTGGAAGTCCTTTCCTGACCTAGCTGGTAAGAACTCAGCCTGTTTTTACCCCTATTCTCCCTTTCATCATTATTTAGGGAAACTGCTTGCAGCAATCATCTCCCCTGAGGTGGTTCCCATATTCCCCACTTCCTTCAAACTTCCCAAATTCCACTTGAGCAGAATATCCTCGGCTGGGATGAGAGCCCCTCTTCCTTGGGGCTCCTCAAGTCCCCTGTGCATCTGGAGTATAGCATTATTCTACAGTGTCGTACTTCGACTCTCCATTCCTGTATCTATCTCTTCATTAGACTTTTAGTACCACATCCTGCATGTAACTTAAAGGAATAAAAGAAACAACCTGCTTTATTCCTCTAATTAAACAGATGAGAAAACAGGACCAGAGAAGTTCAACAGCTCACTCAAGATCACAGGTGGAGGGTGGTACAGTTGTGGTCAGAAGCCAGGGTTTCTAACACTCAGTCCAGCAGTACTGAATCCTGTACTCTCCCAGAATCTCGCCGCCCCACTGGTATTGCCACACTGCGTATGAACGTCAGGACTATTTCAGCCTAGGATTCCCTGGACTCGTGCCAATCACTGAATGCATGAAGGCACCAAAATAGTGCTGCATATCAGAGGCAGCCAGATTCAAACTCCCATTCTAGCTTTATAATCTTAGAGGAACCATTTAACTGCTTAGGATAATATCAGTCCCTTGTAGGACTGTTGGCGGCGGGGGCGGGGGTGGGGGGGGACCTACGCAAGACAGCACAGAGTGCCTGACAGTGTCTAAAACACTACAAATATTCAGAATGACTTAATTCTTCTTCCTCCTCAGGCCCTTAGAAAGCTGATCCATTCACAAGATGAAGTCTATTTTAGCTTGATGCATAACAACCTCAAAGGTAGTTGGAATTGAAGAAAGAAAGAAAGAAAGAAAGAAAGAAAGAAAGAAAGAAAGAAAGAAAGAAAGAAAGAAAGAAAGAAAGAGAAAGAAAGAAAGAAAAGGGGAGAGGGAGGGAGGAAGAAAGAATATGCTATTTGCATTATCTTTTTTTTTAAGAGTTTATTTATTTGAGACAGAGAGCGAGAGAGAGCACAAGCTGGGGGAGCAGCAGGCAGAGGGAGAGGGAGAAGTAGATTACCCACTGAGCAGGGATCTCAATGTAGGGCTCGATCCCAGGGCCTTGGGATCATGACCTGAGCTGAAGGCAGATGCCTAACTGACTGAGTCACCCAGGTGCCCCTGTTGTCATTATCTTTAATTACCCCACACCTAAGTTAGACAAGCCAACATTCTGTATTCTAGACTTTTAGGTTGGGACCTATAGGCATGTGTATAGTAAGTGCATGATGGATTTCAATTTGCAAATATTAACTGAACACCTATTATGTGAAAGGAGTACGATGATGCTTCTCTGCTTCATGGATCAGGAACTAATTAAAGGTATACTGTAAAAAGCAGCAAAACCAAGGGACAAATGTACGGCTATGGACAGTCAAAGAAATGAGAGATCAACTTTAATTAGAGATTCAAGAAGATCTTACAAAGTAGGTGAGATCTGAGGCATGTCGTGAGAATGCTGATAAGTGGTCATGGGTTGAGGGTAGCAAGGGAATTATATTGAAAGAGAACAGCCTGAGCAAAGGCACAGAGGAGGCCAGAATACAGTGTCCACGGAATAAAGAGATTGGTGTGACAAACCTTAAAGGAGTAGGTATTAGGGGATCCAAGAGGGCTCTGAAAACTACGCTAAGAAATTTGAATTAAGGGATGCCTGGGTGGCTCAGTGGTTGAGTGTCTGCCTTTGGCTCAGGGCATGGTCCCAGGGTCCTGGGATTGAGTTGTGCATTGGGCTCCCCATAGGGAGCCTGCTTCTCCCTCTGCTTGTGTCTCTGCTCCTCTCTCTATGTCTCTCATGAATAAATGAATTAAATCTTAAAAAAAAAAGAAATTTGAATGAAAAAAATTTTTGATTATCAAATATTTTAAAAGTACAGAAAAATTCAAAGACTAGTACAGGCAAACTATGGTCCCAGGGCCAACTTGCACCCCCTGTTTTTATAAATCAAGTTTTGTTGGAATGTATCCGTGCCCTTTCTGTTCAATATTGTCTATGGCTGCTTTTGTGTTCTAGTGGCAGAGCTGCAGAGGTGAGTAGCTGCCACAGAGGCTGTACTGGGCTGCGGAGCTTAAATTACACTTTAGTTTTTACAGAAAGTCTGCTGACTGCTCGACTAGCACAACGAGTGACCACATAATCTTCTACCAAAAGTCAACAATTGTCAATGTTTTGCTTTTTTTGTTTTATCTACCTGCATGTACCTGTTTTCTCAACCATTTGAAAATAAGCTGTGGGCAGTGGTATGATGGTAAATTACCTTTCTAGGGGAGGAAAAAGACCTTGTTAGTAGCACTTGCAGATTTTTGTGGTACAAAAACTCCCATCATGGATGATTTCAAGCTACCAAGGGTTGTGGAATCACAAAATTCTGAAATATTTAACAATAGGCTCTGAGCTGGTAGGACTTGTCTTGGACACATGTTGGGCTGCAGGATGCTTCACCCTTGTTTTGACATGCAGCCCCTAAGAACATTCTCCTACATAGCCAGAATATTATTTTCATAACTAGGGAAGTTAATCATAATTCTCTATCATTCTGTAATACCCATGTGCAAATTTCCCCAGTTGGCTCTAAAATGTCTTTTTTTTAGTCTTTTATTTTTTTCCCCAAATCATGATGAATCCTGGTTCACACATCACATTCATTTGTTATGACACTTTAATATTTTCTCCCCCATGATATTGCCATTTCAAAAGGACCAAACTGTGCTGTGCAATGTTTTACATTCTGCATTTCTGTCTCTCTCTTTTTTAAAGAGTTTATTTATTAAAGAGAGAGAGGCCTCACCCAAGCAGGGGGAGCAGCAGAGGGAGAAGGAGAAGTAGGCTCCCCACTGAGCAGGGCACATGACTTGGGGCTCAACCCCAGGACCCTGGGATCATGACAAGAGCCAAAGGCAGATGTGTAACAGACTGAGCCACCCAGGAGTCCTTTTTCTCTATTTCTCTGATTGCTTCATTTAGTTTGTTACTTCATAAACTTTATTCAGTAGGCCCAACTGAATGTTTTTTTTTTTTTAAGAATTTTATTTATTCATGAGAGACCCAGAGGGAAAGGCAGAGACATAGGCAGAGGGAGAAGCAGGCTCCCTGTAGGGAGCCTGATGTGGGACTTGATCCCAGGACCCTGGGATCCCAACCTGAGCCAAAGGCAGACACTCAACCACTGAGTCACTCAGGTGTCCCAAAGGCCCAACTGAATATTTGATGGTGACCTGTAAGATAATTAATTCTTATAATGAAGGGTAGTTCAGATCAGGGCAAAAGAGCATCTAGGAGGATATCACTGAATATTACTCAAGCCCTTAAAAGAGTTCATTTCTCTCACCACACACTATTGTACTTCCAGTTAATACTTAAATCTTCTCTCTACAGAGTTGTGCTTTGCATAGCTTCCATGAGGAAAATGGCCATTTCATGATTCATCAGTAATTTAATTCTTCACGGAAGGTACTATTCCTCACAGACACCTACATAAATTTCGACCAACAAAACCTAAACTATTGGCTCAAAAGAAATCCTTTAGATATTATTCATAGGCCATAAATAAGACTCATTTTTACTATATATTAGAATAGGCAATGGGTCTATCCTGACCAATCTCATCTTTTCTAAATAAATGTGATAAAAGACATATTAAGTTGGAATTTCTAAACTTGGCTGACCATAAGATTCACCTGGGGAACTTTGCTTTTTAGGTCATTCCAATGATTAGCCAGATTTGGGAGTACCTAACTTTCTGGGGTACATATTTTGAGTTACTATGGGTTGAGGTGCCAGGGTGGCTCAGTCAGTTAAGTGTCTGCCTTCAGCTTAGGTCATGATCCCAGGGTCCTGTGGTTGAACAGGAGGGGTGGGGGTCGGGGGGGTCTCAGCTCAGCAGGAAGTTTGCTTCTCCTTCTCCCTTTGCCTGCCACTCCCCGTTTGTGCTTTCTCTTTCACTGCCAAATCAATCCATCCATCCATCCATCCATCCATCAATCAATCTTAATTTTTTTTTTAATTTTTTTTTTTTTTAAAGATTTTATTTATTTATTCATGATAGTCACAGAGAGAGAGAGAGAGGCAGAGACACAGGCAGAGGGAGAAGCAGGCTCCATGCACCGGGAGCCCGATGTGGGATTCGATCCCGGGTCTCCAGGATCGCGCCCTGGGCCAAAGGCAGGCGCCAAACCGCTGAGCCACCCAGGGATCCCCATCAATCAATCTTAAAAAAAAAATCAAAATAGTTGGGTTGCATTTATACTATTTTGACCACACTTCCAACTGGCAGTCTTGGCAACGATCAAATTCAATTCAGCCACCATGTATTAGGCATGTATATGGCCTAGGTGTATAGCAGGGGTGGGAGATACAGAGATTAACACAGTTGCTGCTTCCCAGGGCCACTTGTTACGGGGGTGCCCTAGGGTTGTAGAACTGAAGGGGGTTGAAAGGAATACTGAGGGACTGGACCTACAACCTTTGTTTTATTTTTTTATTTTTATTATTTAAAGATTTTATTTATTTATTCATGAGAGACACAGAAAGAAAGAGAGAGAGAGAGAGGCAGAGACACAAGCAGAGGGAGAAGCAGGCTCCATGCAGGGAGCCCGACATGGGACTCGATCTCGGGTCTCCAGGATCAGGCTCTGGGCTGAAGGCGGCACTAAACTGCTGCACTACCTGGGCTGCCCTACAAACTTTGTTTTAATAGTTGCCAGAGATAACACCGCAATTAGAAAAATTCTTTCTGCTTCTACCTTCACCTACATTTTGACTGAGCAAAGCCCAAACTAATGCATAGACAGAACTTTCCATATTAGGATATGGCTAGTATGGTATGTCCTCTGGCCTTTATGGTTTGAAAAACATTTTAGCCGCAGGATAAATGACAAAAAAATACAAAAAGGTGAATTACCAGTCTGTATTTTACTTCTCTGATATAGCACTTTAGGGCACTAAAATAATTAAATCTCTAATTAAGTCAACTGAATAATTGTATAAGTGCAGCATCACCTGCAATAAATTAAGTCCAAATCCCTTGCTAGAGGATCCAATTAAAGATATTAACACAGAGATAAAAAGATGCAAAGTACTTAAAGTTAAGTGCATTATTATTTAACATTTATTAAAAGGTGTTATTAAACACCTTTTCAGTGATAAATGTTGTTTTTATGAAACCTTTTGAGAAATCATTATATGCCTGTGAAAACTATTTGGTTAAAAAATTCTCTGAAATATTAAAGATGAGCCCATGCCATGACATCTAAGCAGCTTTAGCAGAAGTGGCAGCCACTTCTCTCTAATGAAACTAAAGAAAAGACTTTAAGGGGGAATCCCTGGTGGCTCAGCGGTTTGGTGCCTGCCTTCGGCCCAGAGCATGACCCTGGAGTCCTGGGATCAAGTCCTGCATCGGGCTCCCTGCATGGAGCCTGCTTCTCCCTCTGCCTGTGTTTCTGCCTCTCTCTCTCTCTCTCTCTCTCTCTCTCACGAATAAATAAATAAAATCTTAAAAAAAAAAAAAAAAGACTTTAAGACCTAGAAGAAACCCAATCCCGATCTTATCTTCTCACCTCATTTTGTAGGAGAAGATATTGGGATGAGATCGGCTAAGTGATAGGAGCCAACAGCAAACTTGAGAAATAGCCTGGATTTCATTTCCACACATCCAGAGCTCTTCCCCTCTACAGTGCTGAACAGAATTGGAGATAACCCCAAGCTTTCTTTTGCCCAAACAGATAGAGTGCTATAGAGAATGGGGATGCTGAAACTCATCTGGAAAAGAGGGTAGACCTTGTTCTGTAGAAACTGTATAACAGAAAGAGAGTATAAAAGCAATAAGTTTTTTTTTAATTGTTGAAAACATCTGGATAAGGATAAAAGGAAACAAATGGAAGCCGTGCTTTTATGGAAAGAGACCATACGGTAGAAGTGGATCATGCTTCCCTAACAGGGATTATGAAGCTGGCAGTAACGTAGAACGAGTTTTACTAAAACTCACGTTCTAACACTTGATAAATTCTTTTTTTTTTTTTCACTTGATAAATTCTTGGGGTGCCTGACTGATAATCTAGGCATCAGAAGACAGAAGAAGCACTTTCTGCTTCAGTATGTCAACATAATTGGGTGTAAAGGTGATAGAAATCTGGTGCACACAAGCGCACAAACAGTAATGCCAACCTAGTATTAGCATCAGTGAAAGAAAGGACCAGCAGGCACAGACCATAAACTGGGAAAGCACATTTAAAAATTAATGAAAAGACTGCCATGATTCCAAGAGATCATAAATAGAAATAGTTCAAGGGTGATGAACGCCTCTGAGAAACTAAATTTCAACAGTGGTCATGATTAATTATGAAAGAGACCAAAACAAATGGCTACAGAATAAGCTCTCTTGGGGCTCAGATTCGAAAAGGCCCAGGTGTAAAAGGAAGAGCATATCGTCTCCTCCATTGCTGAGCCCCAGCTGAGCACCTGCTCTGTACAAAGCTCCACTGTAGAGAGAGGATGCTACCCTTGATTTGAAAGAGCTGACAAAGGAGAGGTACGAAGCTGTAAAAATTGTGTGGGATTCCATCCATAAGTCTGTACTATCACCAGGATACTTGTCACATATGTTTTCAAAGTGCCAGTCCTCACAGAAAAATGTTCAGCAACAACCTTGTCAGAATCTGCTAAAGACTGATGAGGGTGCACAGGGGAAGGAGATGATGACAAAAAATAAGAGGCATCCAGATGTAAAGGCTGTATGTCAAATAAGAGCAAGTGTGTTCAAAGAGTTGCAAAAGACAATGTATCATTAAGAGAAGACAAAGGAAATAGAACAACTAAAGAATGGGTTAAAAAATTGTAAAGAGAAAAATAAATTCCATGAAGAGGGGCTTCTAAGGATGAAGCATGCATTCAAGTAACCCATAAGGCAGCTACCAAGTTGCCTTAGTGCTGGCTTCTGGTATTGTTTGCGTTTCAAGACCACCACCACTCCCATTCCAAATACAGTATCATCCTCTAGGACAAATTGCTGTGTAGCACCCCACTGAGCCTCCTCCCTGCTGGCAGCTCTCACTCATTTTGTCTGATGCTCCTGTCGACACTTCCCTTCTCTCTCTTTCTCCTTGCTCTGGAGACCTAGTTTCCAGTCTAGGTCTTCAGAGAGGCATCCACTCACTTCTGTCCTCTTTATGCTTATGGTGCACATAAATGTTCTTCCCAGCTGCTGAAAGATGTAAGAAATCTCAAAGATGAGAGATTCAACTACCGAGTGTCTTCAAACACAGGACAAGTGAAAAAGGTGAGGACAGAGGTGCACCTGGAACAAAGACCAGTGAATTTATGGACAGTGATGGCATAATTCCAAATAAAGTTATCAACTAGATTGGGTCTGTGAGCTCTAGACAAAAGGCAGTGGTGATTGCAGCCCCAGGATAGGTGGGTCACAATGAGCGAATCATTACAAAATATTCTCATTTTTCTTGTGATATGGCCACTCACTGTTAGCCTCAGAAACAAGACAAAGAGATAAAGATACTCTAAAGATATCTTAGAGTAAAGATACTCTAAAGATAGAGTATATTTGGGTTTTTAGAATCTTAGTCCTCTGTGGATAAGACAGAGAAATGGGGCTCTGGATTGGAGTATGATAATATGAGTTCAAATATATAAAACAACTACTCCTTTTTTTTTTTTTTTTAAATTTTTATTTATTTATGATAGTCACAGAGAGAGAGAGAGGCACAGAGACACAGGCAGAGGGAGAAGCAGGCTCCATGCACCGGGAGCCCGACGTGGGATTCGATCCCGGGTCTCCAGGATCGCGCCCTGGGCCAAAGGCAGGCGCCAAACTGCTGCGCCACCCAGGGATCCCAAAACAACTACTCCTAGGAAATGTTTGGTAGTGGATTTATTTTGAGCAGAAAAGCGATCTCTAGGACTCAATATTTGGTTTCGTTTTTTCAGTAAATAGTGCTGAAAAAAAATGGAGAGCTATATGCAAAAGAATGAAACTGGATCACTTTCTTATACCATAAATAAAAATAAACTCAAAATGGGTTTAAGACCTAAATGTGAGACATAAAATCGTAAAACTCCTAGAAGAACGCATAGGCAGTAATTTCTTTCACAGTGGCCTTAGTAACATTTTTCTAGATATGTCTCCTCAAACAAGGGAAACAAAAGCAAAAATAAACTACTGGGGTTATGCCAAAATAAAAAGCTTTTGCACAGTGAAAAAAGCCATCAACAAAAACAAAAAGGCAGCCTACTGAATGGCAGAAGATATTAGTAAATAATACATCCAATAAGGAGTTAATATCAAAATATATAAATAACTTATACAACTCAACACCAAGTAATCTGATTAAAATTGGGCAGAGGACCTGAATAGACATTTTCTAAACAAGGCATCCAGATGGCCAACAGACATGAAAAGATGTTGAACATCATTCATCATCAGGGGACGCAAATCAAAACCACAATGAGACATCACCTTACACCACTAAGAATGGCTACTATCAAAAAGACAGGAAATAACAAGTGTTGGCGAGGATAGAGAAAAAGGAACCCTCACACATTGTTGGTGGAAATGTCAATTGGTGCAACCACTGTGGAAATCAGTAGGAGTGTTCCTCAAAAAATTAGTAATAGAGGGATCCCTGGGTGGCGCAGCGGTTTGGCGCCTGCCTTTGGCCCAGGGCGCGATCCTGGAGACCCGGGATCGAATCCCACGTCGGGCTCCCGGTGCATGGAGCCTGCTTCTCCTTCTGCCTGTGTCTCTGCCTCTCTCTCTCTCTCTCTCTCTCTCTCTGTGTGACTATCATAAATAAATAAAAAAAAATTAAAAAAAAATTAGTAATAGAAATACCATATGATCCAATAATTCTACTACTGGGTATCTTTTGAAAACACTAATTTGAAGATATACACACCCCTGTATTTATTGTAGCATTATTTACAATGGCCAAGGTACAAAAGCAACCCAAGTGTCCACTGATAGATGCATGGATAAAGAAGATGTGGTAGATATATGCACACACACACATACATACATTCACACACAAATATTCCTCAGCCATAAAAACGAATGAGATCTTGCCATTTGGGACAACACAGATGGACCTAGAGGGCATTCTGCTAAAGTGAAGTAAGTCAGCAGAGAAAGACAAACACCATGTGATTTCACTTAATCTAAAAAAAATGAAACAAATAAGCAAACAGACATCAGGAACAGACCCATAAATTCAGAGAATAAACTGATGGTTGCCTTAGGGGAAGAAGACTGGGGGACGGGCAAAATGGGTGAAGGGGAGTGGGAGATACAGGTTTCTAGTTATGGAATGTTTAATAGAGTAGGTCCAGGATATAAAAGGTACAACATAGGGAATATGGTCAATATTCCCTATGGGAATAGGGTATCATAATGGTGTTGTATGCTAAGAGACAGTGGCTACACTTGTGGTGAGCGTATCACAACATAGAGATTTGTCCAATCACTATGCTGTACACCTAAAATAATGTAACATTGTGCGTCACTAAACTTCAATAAAAAAAGAAAAACAAAACAAACACCCCAACCTGATTTCTTTCCTTTATCACAGTTCTATGGATTACCTGAATGAAGATGGAGAAGAAATACATACTAAATTTTAATTTTCTGATGTCATAGAGCCAAGAGAGAAAGCTAACACATGGATAGCATCAAAATTTTAGTGGTTTTGGGATGCTTGGGTGGCTCAGTGGTTGAGCATCTGCCTTCGGCTCAGGTCATGATCTCAGGGTCCTGGGATCGAGCCCCATGTAGGGCTCCTGGCTCAGCAGAGGGCCTGCTTCACCCTCTCCTTCTACCTGACCCTCTGCCTGCTTGTGTGCTCTTTCTGTGTCAAACAAATAAATAAAATCTTAAAAAAAGAAAGAAAGAAAGAAAGAAAGAAAGAAAGAAAGAAAGAAAGAAAGAAAGAAAGAAAATCTGATTTATTTTTATTTTTTAAAAAAGATTTATTTATTTATTCAGGAGAGACACAGAGTGAGAGGCAGAGACACAGGCAGAGGGAGAAGCAGGCTCCCTGCAGGGAGCCGTGTGGGACTCAATCCCAGGACCCTGGGATCATGACCTGAGCCCAAGGCAGACGCTCAACCACTGAGCCACCCAGGTGTCTGGAAAAGCTGCTGATTTAACTAAGTATCTTATTTCACCAGAAGGAAAGGAGATGGAAATAGAATTTTTAGTTACTTTCTCAATCACATGAATTGATGCACCAGTGTGCGTCCCAATGTGAAAATGGCCATAATAACAATATTAGCAATAACAACAAAGAGAATCTTATAGTACTTATGTGTGCCCAGATACATATATCTTCAATCCTTATAATAGCCCTATGAGGTAGGTGCTAACATAATTCTTATTTTACAGACGAAGAAACTTAGACAAGAAAAGTACCTCAAGGTAACGTAGAAGATAAATGCTGGAGTCAAGAATCAAATAGTTCTTGCTCAGGGTGCCTGGGTGGCTCAGCTGTTGAGTGCCTGCCTTCAGCCCAGGGCGTGATCCTGGAGTCCCGGGATCGAGTCCCACATCAGGCTCCCTGCAGGAGCCTGCTTCTCCCTCTGTCTGTCTCTGCCTCTGTGTCTCTCATGAACAAATAAATAAGATCTTTAAAAAAACAAATAGGGATCCCTGGGTGGCTCAGCGGTTTGGCGCCTGCCTTTGGCCCAGGGCACGATCCTGGAGTTCCGGGATCGAATCCCACGTCGGGCTCCCGGTGCATGGAGCCTGCTTCTCCCTCTGCCTGTGTCTCTGCCTCTCTCTCTTTCTCTGTCTGTCTATCATGAATAAATAAATAAATAAATCTTTAAAAAACAAAAACAAAAACAAATAGTTCTTGCTCTTAACCAGCATGGTATAATGCCATTTCTTTCACTCTTACATGAATTGGGAAGCATTTCAATTTCATTTGGGAAGAGAACACCTATCTATGTCAATAATGTCCTTTCTAAGCCTGTGCACAAGGGCACATTTTTTCACTATACATAACAGACTTTTAAAAATACATTAAGTCAAATAACTTTGGATAAAACCATATTTACAGAGATGACAAAATTTTGAAGCCATCATTATATTAATCCTGCACTTCTATTACAATATATACATTTAAAAAAAAACACAACTAAAAATGCCATATGGCTGCAGAACAAATGTCAATTAGAATTGGAAGTGGAAAATTTCCACATTTCTGCTAAGAAAAAGGCCATAAATACTTTAATTGATTAAGTATAGTCTTCAGGTCATACTTACTTTTTTTTTTTAAAAAAAAAAACAGGCCCTGAATAAGGCTCAGATAATCATCACATCCACTATTGAGCCACAAAAAGAAACTAACATATTTTTACTTAAATCCTTAATAATGGGGGATCCCTGGGTGGCTCAGCAGTTTCGCGCCTGCCTTTGGCCCAGGGCGCGATCCTGGAGTCCCAGGATCGAGTCCCGCGTTGGGCTCCTGGCATGGAGCCTGCTTCTCCCTCTGCCTGTGTCTCTGCCTCTCTCTCTCTCTATGTCTATCATAAAAAAAAAAAAAAAAAAAAAATCTTTAAAAAAAAATCCTTAATAATGAAAACTTATTTTTACCAAAAATCTCAACCAAAGACTCTGACTACAGTTATGGTACTTGGGGGCTTCACACAATCACAGGACATGATTACCTCATGTTATTCTTACTATTCTTTAAAACCAGGGTCGCCTGGGTGGCTCAGCGGTTGAGTACCTGCCTTCAGTTCAGGGTGTGATCCTGGAAACCTGGGATTGAGTCCCACATTGGGCTCCCTGCATGGAGCCTGCTTCTCCCTCTGCCTGTGTCTCTGCCTTTCTCTCTCTCTGTGTCTCATGAATAAATAAATAAAATATTTAAAAATAAAATAAAATAAAACCAATCTCAGGGGGCGCCTGGGTGGCTGAGTAGGTTAAGTGTCCACCTCTTGATTTCAGCTCAGGTTATGATCTCAGAGTTGTGAGATTAAGCCTTGCATTGGGCTCTGTGCTGGGCATGGAGCCTGCTCAGGATTCTCTCTCCCTCTCTCTCTGCCCCTCCCAGACCCCAATGCACACACCCTCTCACAGAAAACACACATACACACACACACACACACACACACACACACACACACACAAATAAAAGCAATCTTAGGGTTCATCATGCTACATTTAAATCATTGGATGGGGTGCCTGGGTGGCTTAGTCAGTTGAGCCGACTTGATTTCAGCTGGGGTCATGATCTTGGGGTTGGGGAATCGATCTCCAACTGGGGCTCTGGACTCAGTGGGGAGTCTGCTTGGGGATTCTCTCCCTCCCCCTCTGCCTCTCTCCTGGCTGTGCTCTTTCAACAAATTAAATAAATAAATAAATAAATAAATAAATAAATAAATAAATAAATACATACATACATACATACTCTTAAAAAAAGGTCATTGGATGAAGGATTAAGAACTTTGATTTGACAAATATAATTTAGCCCATACTTTAACATTTTTCTGTTCTCTTATAAAACAATATTTTTTTCTTTTCTAAGATAGCCTGGGAAATTCCTGTAATATGTATGGAGCTTTAAGATGCTTTTTAATAAGTTATATTTATTATTTTGCAGAATTAAGATCATCCTTTATAATTGTACGAGCATGTATAACACACATGACATTTGTTACACTGCTCTCCTTTTCCCTTGCTGAGTCCCAGGACTTGCAGTCCCTGGAGGTGAGAGGTAAGAGAATAGGGGAGCTCTAGGAGGGACAAATGCTACTCCTTCCACAGATGGCAGTCTTTCAAGGGCCTGGAGCAGAAACTCCCAGATGAAGCCACACAGGAACCTTTTTAAATCTAATATGGAAAAAAAATAAAAATAAAAATAAATAAATCCAATATGGGATTAGGTGTTCTCCTCCTAAAACTGGTTAATCCATTTCTGCTGTTTTCTAATAATATGAAAAACAATTGTAGAGAGGCAATAAGCAAATGTTAGTAAAGAAACTCTGGCCCTGGACATGTGATCCTGAGCAAGGTGACATGTCTAAACCCTCACCTGTAAAATTGCAAAGATCATATTTATACCACGTGAATTATCATGAAGAACAAATAAGATGATGTATGGCAAATTACTTTGACATCAATAAAATGCTGTTCAGGGTGCCTGGATGGCTCAGCTGATTAAGCATCTGCCTTTAGCTCAGGTCCTGATCCTGGGGTCCTGGGATTGAGCCCCATGTTAGGTTCCAGCCCAGAGTTGGGCTCCCTGCTCGGTGGGGAGTCTGCCTCTGTCTCTCCCTCTGCCTGCCACTCCGTCTACTTGTGCTCTCTAATAAATAAAATCTTGTTTTTTTAAAAAAAGATTTTATTTATTTATTCATGAGAGACACAGATAGAGAGAGAGGCAGAGACACAGGCAGAGAGAGAAGCAGGCTCCATGCAGGGAGCCTGATGCGGAACTCGATCCCAGGACTCCAGGATCACGCCCTGGGCCAAAAGGCAGATGCCAAACCACTGAACCACCCAGGGATCCCAATAAATAAAATCTTTTAAAAAAATGCTATTCAAATGCAAGACCTGAAGAGGAAGAGAGCATGGAGTTTGTTATAGAATTTAGATGTAATATTTACATAATGCACCTGGCTTTAATTACAAACATTCATAGACTACTTTACATAGATTCATGAAGTTGTTTTAAATATTTTAAGTCTCTGTATTATTAGTGAATTGGAAATATGCTTGTGCTTAAAAAATCAATCTCCAAATCACCCTGACCATTTAAAACTGGATCTAGGGATCCCTGGGTGGCTCAGCGGTTTAGCGCCTGCCTTTGGCCCAGGGCGCGATCCTGGAGACCCGGGATCGAATCCCACGTCGGGCTCCCGGTGCATGGAGCCTGCTTCTCCCTCTGCCTGTGTCTCTGCCTCTCTCTCTCTCTCTGTATGTGACTATCATAAATAAATAAAAAAAAAATTAAAAAAAAAAAAAACAAAAAACTGGATCTATTCTTCCTAAAAGGAAAACAAAACAAAACAAAACATGATAAAGACAGGTTTGATCTCATGTTTCTTGCCTTCTCCACACATTTCTATTAGGCTCAGTCTTGATGGTATATGGCCTGGCTGATAGTGAGATTTCAGTCTGGCCATACCACCCTGAGCACACCCCAGTTGCACCCAATCTTGGAAGCCAAGAAGGGTCAAGCCGAGGGAGTACTTTGGTGGGACAGTAAGATTTGTTTCTGAACTGACACCAAGGCCCAACCTCTTACTGAAGTAAATTTAGGAGTCCACGCTGTGGGGTACTATCCACAAATAGCTTCATAACCAAATAACTCATTTCATACAAATTATCATGTTTGAATATACACATATATATATTCCTATTATATATATAGATAACCTGAATATGTACATATGTATAGTTTAGTACACACACATACACACACACACACACACACACATATATATATGTATGTGTGTATATATGTATTATAGAGGTATTTTCATGTAGATAAAAACATTTTACTAGCACACTAAAAGTTGACCTAAATTGTTGACCTCTTGGCAGAGAATTCAGGCAAAGTCTGTCCTTAAGACAGACAGGTAAACTTAAAGCTCAGGATAGGAGCAGATATACTTGATTTCTTTTTTTTTTTTTTTTTAATTTTTATTTATTTATGATAGTCACAGAGAGAGAGAGAGAGGCAGAGGCACAGGCAGAGGGAGAAGCAGGCTCCATGCACCGGGAGCCTGATGTGGGATTCGATCCCGGGTCTCCAGGATCGCGCCCTGGGCCAAAGGCAGGCGCCAAACCACTGCTCCACCCAGGGATCCCGATATACTTGATTTCAAAATGTAATTAAGTGGACCAAAATGTACACTTTATTTATTTTAAAGATTTATTTATTTTATTTGAGAGTGAATGCATGAGCAGGGGTGGAAGAGGATGGTAGAGGGGGAGGGAGAGGAGAGAGGATCTCAAGAAGACTCCCCACTGAGCAAGGAGCCCGACATGGGTCTTGATCTCATGACCCTGAGATCATGACCTGAGCCAAAATCAAGAATCGGACCCTTAACCAACTGAACAAACCCACGGCTCCCAGATGGACCAAAATGTACAATAAATTTTTTGAAAATTTATTCATGAGAGACACAGAAAGAGAGGCAGAGACACAGGCAGAGGAAGAAGCGGGATGTGGGACTCAATCCCAGGACCCCGGGATCACAACCTGGCCAAAGGCAGATGCTCAACTGCTGAGCCACCCAGGCATCTCCCAAAATGTTCAATTTAATTCTTAGTTTATAAATTTTCATTGGCATTTGATAGGCTGGGCATTTGAGGTTAGTAATATGGAATTATATTAAATTGAGGGTTAAATTGCATTAAAAAGTAATCACGTCTTCTGAGGAAAATTTAACTATTTATAAATAATCTCAGATTTACCGATATTCTGATTCAAAGATAATTTTTAGTTTTAGTATCGTATTCCAAAGAGGAACTTAATTCTACATATTTAGGTTCAGAAAGCAAAACACACCATAGGTTGTAGACTGCAGCAATGAGCCAGTCTTTGTAGCTTTTTGAGGAATTAATCACTAGTAAACTCTGTAATCTCATGACGAATACTAAGTTGGTTATTTAATTAAAAAGAATATTGTGGGACAAGAGAAATCCAAAAGTCCTGGGGATTATTTGAGGAATACATAAACTATATGAGTTCATATCTTACTTACACATTTCTTAAATCCTCCTCATGCCTCAATTTTCATCTGCTTTAGTGGATGCTGATACCTGGGGATCACTTGCTTCAAAACTACTATCACTACCACTGCTATCCACATGACCCTAGATTCCTAACATCCTAACATGTATCCTGATACAACATGAATTTAAAAACACATTTATGACTTCCATCACTAGAATGCATGTCCAACAACAGAAAAATTCTATCTACTGAGGGTTATGACAACGACATATCTGCCAGGCAGGTTATATCAGACCAGGGGCAAATGCAGGAATCAGAAGAAGTTACTCTCTGTGCCACATAAATATAATCATACCTGCTTGATTGACATCTCTTTCAGCTGTAGATCTCTATGTTACGTTGTTATGGAAAGTGCATTTGTTAACATAGATCCTTGCCCCCTTCAAGAGAATGGTAATGAGAACTCATTTTAAATGGTTATATCCATAAAGCTTCCTTAGAAGAGTGAAGAATACTTGCCAGTTTAAAAAAAAAAAAAAATCCCAATAATTACTGCACTGGTTCAGCAAACAAAAATCCTAAGACAGTCACTTACCAGGCAATCACTATTTCTGAGACCAGAACTATGTTGGATTATAGAGTGATGCATACCATTTCCTGGATGTTTGTTAAACCAGAGCCTGCATATGAATTCTCTCTTACTTTATTGGTAGTGTGTCTTTTTGGGAGGGGGAGGGCATTTGACTATTTTAACGGGTAACTCTGGAAATCAGATTCTCTCCGTTCCCCAAACAGAGTATGCTGTTTTCTTTTTCTTCCTTCCTTTCTTTCTTTTGATTGTTGGAAGCAGTAGTAGTCTATTTGCTTTGTGATTTTTTTCCAAATTATTTTGCAAAATGATTCCTTGTTGTATTTGATCCTTGAAGTCTCTCTTCCTTTACATCATATTCAGCCATGTAGTACATCTAAAGCACCATGAGAAGCAGTATGGTGGTAAGGAATACATACCGTGGAGTCTGCCAACCTGGATAGAGTAACGAGTCTGTGAGACAGTAACTGTGTGAACACTGTTAGGTTATTTGATCTCCTCTCCATAAAATGAAGGGATTCAAAGAATGTGATAGAACCATCTGATTAGAGTGCTTCGTGGATCTTGAGCAGATTGCACAATGAGCGACATGACTATTAGGGTAGGCATCTTAAAGAGATCATAACATGTAGAAGAAAGGCCCACAACCTTTTTTAAAGAGGTGCACAAAAATCTTTTTAGGAATGAATCAAAGAAAAAGGTTCGTATAATTCTCTTAGATCTAGAACAGGGACACCTCTACAGGGGGCACCATTGCACTATGCAGGAATCCATCCTCAGAAGTACAACTCTGGCTTTGCTATGATCTTTGAGTAGATAAGATCTTTCATCAAGCCAGAAAGCCAAAGACTTGGGGGAAAGGGACAGAATCCACTCACCCAAAATCTCTAGGAGCATCTTCCACATCACTAACCAACGCTGCAGTTCTTAGAATCTCTACTGCCATCACAGTAACTCTGTTTGAAAGTTGGGGTGGCATAGGCACCTGGCTATTTCAGGAAAGGTAGTTAAGCACATCCAGAACCAGTACCGTGCCTGATGTGGTGTGTGGGGAAGCCGAGTAGTGTTTTCAAACACTGCTTAGGAAACATGGGGGAAGGGCTTCAGATGTGCCACCTAAACAGATTATGGCTTTCTGATAGACCACTCATGTTGCAATCACAAAAGCTGTTAATTCTAAATAAAACCAGGCTGTCAGATTAGTGTCTGAGTTTGCAAATATCAATCTAGGTAAGGACAAAGACTTCTAACTTACTAAAACCACATTCAGGGTCTACACAGTGGTGTCTCTCTTTTCTTTCTCTTAAAAAAAAACACATAATTTTGGAAAGCCCATACCTCACCCCTGTTTTTATGACAAGGGAAGAGAATGGTATTTCTTTCAGATCTACTTAAAACAGCTTCAGTGGACTAAACAGGCTCCTCTAGGGGACAGAAGGCTCTATCCTCTACATAAAGGCATATAGGCACTTCCTGTGCACAGGTGGCTCCTGATACCACAAACTGGGAGCAATAATTGAATCCAGCTATCCCACAGTGCAGAGCACTCACCCACAGAACCAGCCTGGAGGGCATTTTTAGTTAGTTTTCTAGACTAAGATTCAAAAGGTTACCCCAATTGAATCTTTGTTTCAACCCAGGGAGTACAAAGCAGTGAGGATGTAACCATCTGATTAGATATATACTTGGGAGGAAAGAAGAACAAAGGCAGAGCCAAAAATACCTTATGAATTAGAAGAACAGAATCTAGGCGGAACATTTGGTTTATCTCAGGTTATTCACTCATTCATTCATTCCACAGTAGTTCAACAACTCTTTATTTGGTACCTAGTATGTGCCAGGCACTGTGTTAGGCCCTCAGACTACAGTGGTGAGCAAAACCAGACACGACTCCAGGCTTACAACAAAGAACTAGTCTTCACTAACAATCTAAGTCTGCCTTAGCTTCTTAATGAATGTTAGATATTAGGTAGAGATGTAATTTTTTTAGATGTCAGTAATTTTAAGGATGAGATCGTCCCACTAAAAATTATTATTGTGAACTACTTTGGCAATTTACATATAAAATTAGAAACCCAAGATCAACAAGCTCGAACTACATGATTTGAAGAAAAATTAGATTTACAACTGCATAGAGAATTGAAGTTGAATATTATCAATAGTATTTGGGTTAACAACTGAGAGAATGGCATATTTTATGATGTCATAAAGAGGCTTATTATTGATAGCACTTAATAATATTATTCGTGATCCACAGGGGGGACAGAGATTATGATCATCAAATCTGTTGATGCTATTGAGGTGTGTGGGATTGCTAACACCTCAGAGAACAAGAATCTAATTTTAAAATAATATTAAGAAATTTGAGGAATAGATCATCAAAGCAAGATGACAGTCACTGAGCACAAATGCAAAATAAAATATCCAGAGACTTAAGGAGGAAAAAACTAACTTGATGATTGGGGATGAATGAATGCCCAAAGGGTAATTGTTTTGCAAAAAGACTTGAGGGCTCATAGTAAGGTACAACTCTGGTTCAAGATACTAACTACTGTATGTGGAACCCAACGCAGGCAGGGCTTGAACTCATGACATGACCCTGAGATCAAGACCTGAGTTGAGGGGCGCCTGGGTGGCTCAGATGGTTGAGCATCTGCCTTAGGCTTGGGTCATATCTTGGGGTCCTGGGATTGGGCCCCGTGTATGGTTCCCTGCTCAGCGGGGAGCCTGTTTCTCCCTCTCCCTTTGTTACTCCACTTGCTTGTGTTCTCTCTCTCTCAAATAAATAAAATCTTAAAACAACAACAACAACAACAACAACAACAACAAAAAGCCCCCAAAACCTGAGCTGAGATCAAGAGTGGGGTGCTTAACTCACTGAGCCACCCAGGTACTCCCAGAATTTATTTTTGTTTGTTTTTAAAGATTTTTATTTATTTATTCATGAGAGACACACACACACAGAGAGAGAGAGAGAGAGAGAGAGAGAGAGAGAGAGCCTGCGACACAGGCAGAGGGAGGAGGCTCTATGCATCCCAGGACTCCAGGATCACACCCTGAGCCTAAGGCAGACACTCAAATGCTGAGCCGCCCAGGTGTCCCAATAATTGTATTTTAAAGGAGATATGGAATCAAAGAGAGTTGCAAAAACTGACTTTAGTAAATTAATTATTTTTAAAAATAGATTAAATCTATCCATGATTGCTGCAAGGAAAAAACACTTGTCTGAAATATGATTGCCAAAAGAAAAATATCTGGTTTTATTTGACTTTTAAGGAAACAAGGAGTAGGGGATTTAAAACTTTCAGATGGCAGTCCAGGCTATACCTTCCAAGCACCTATCCCTGAGCTGTGGTTAGGTCCTCAGGTTAATGCCTGCAATGCCTGCTCAGTGTGCTGGGTTTCCATTCTCAACTATCCTCCAGCACTTCAACAACCTGAGGCCTAACATAATTTGCAGTGTACAAAAATTACACTTTCCAACCGTGCATTATGTTTCTTTTCTTTTTTTGAGATTTTATTTATTGGGCAGCCCTGGTGGCGCAGCGGTTTAGCGCCGCCTGCAGCCCAGGGTGTGATCCTGGAGACCCTAGATTGAGTCCCACGCCAGGCTCTCTGCATGGAGCCTGCTTCTCCCTCTGCCTGTGTCTCTGCCTCTCATTCTCTCTCTGTGTTTCTATGAATAAATAAATAAAATCTTAAAAAAAAAAGATTTTATTTATTTATTTGACAGAGAGAGAGAGCACAAGTAGGGGGAACAGCAGACAGAGGCAGAGGGAGAAGCAGGATCCCACTGAGCAGGGAACCCAACAGGGGGCTTGATTGCAGGACCTCAGGATCATGACCCGAGCCGAAGGCATGCTTAACCAACTAAGCCACCCAGGCGCCCCCAATCGTGCATTTCCGCCTATTGCCAGAGAAGCATGCAATTTTGGGGGAGTCTAAAATTAAATTCTGGTTATGTCACTAAACACATGATTTCAGGCAAGTTATTTTTCAATTCTTAGTAGCTCAGGACATAAGTAAAAAAATTCTTTAAAAATTTGAGTCTACATTTCAAAACTAGAAACCTTTAAAAAATACAACGTATTTATTTTAAAACATGCTGAAATGTTACCACCTTAATGCCCATGTTCATATTTTTAAATGCCTTCTTCCAGTCTTTATCAACATTTTACATAGTTGCACCCATATCATAAAGGTAATTGGATTTTCTTCATTAAATTCTATTACAAACACCTCATTGAATTGGACCACAAATCCTTTATGGGAATAGATGGGAGAAGGGAATGACAATGTTCTTACATAGTCTCTGTCCTCATCATGAAAACAGAAAACCTAAATATAAAGACAACCTCAGGAGGTTAGAGGAAACGAGAGATTTGGTGCATCCAGTGATGCCGTATGGAATACTTTACCAAAGGAGCTAATGTGAAGTCCCAGGGTAGGAGAAGTAGCATCTGCCCAAGAAAGGGGTACGCGGAAGAGAAAACACTGTAACATCTGGTCTCTAAACGTGCCAGTGTGAAAAATTCTCAGAGCCAGTTAGCTAGGGTTATGAGAAAGAACAAGCAGGCAAAAACTGTCTGCCAGAGAGAAAGAGAGAGAGAGAGAGAGACAGAGAGAGAGAGAGAGAGAGAGAGGGAGGGAGGGAGGGAGGGACTGGCTTTGTCAGTAAAGAAAGGACAATAATATTTACAGAAAATTTTCTATACTCAAGCTTCATAAAGTCAAATTTTGGACTCCGTAAGCAGCAAAAACGGTTAAAGCAATCTCTGTATAAGAAAAGAGAGAGAGAGAGAGAGAGAGAGAGAGAGAGACTAAAAGGGCAAAGCCTGGAAAGGAGAAGCATGACATGAGAGGAAAGACTCTTTTTTCTTCTTGAAGGGAAGTGATGATATGTGATCACGCAAATGCAAATGTCCGCGGACAGCACTGTTTGCTGGTGGGAAGAGAATTTTAATGTGTACCCTATGCAAATGCGTTTTAGAATAAAACAGAATGTGCGAGGCCTTCTGAGGATGGGAGAGGAAGAGAGGAGCAGCAGTTCTAGACACTGTGCTTTGGGGGTGGGGCACAGCCAGAGCCTGGGGCCACTCCGCAGCCCTGAGCACGTTCCAGCAGAGAGGGCACGTCAAAAACCCACTCCTTTAAAAAAAAAAAAAAAATCTCTCTTACGTTCAACCGAGAACTGGATGCCTAATGAATTAACACCTGTAAGATCTCTCTTTCCCCAGTGCTTAACCTTGAGCAAATCCGCGCTTAGGGTGAACCTCAGGACGAAGACATTAAATATGCAACTCTCTTTTCTGTACTGGGTCATGGAAAAAATTATATGACCTGCACAGGAAAGACTAGGGAGGGCTATAAAGAAAGCTCCTGTAAACCACTTAGGAGTCTTTGTGTCAAAAATTAGCAGGGATGTCAAAGGAGCCCCTGAGGGCCCCAGGTGAGTTACTTGTGAAAGAAGGAGGAGGTCATTACAGGGCTTGACAGGGTCTGTTTTGACCAAGTGCTACTTATTCCTACATATCTGTGTATCTGAAGCAAGTATTAAAAAGAAATTGGGAAAAGGTCTGCATCTCTATGCTGAAGATATTTAAGCAAGCCATTTTGAAAGTGTTAAAAAAATTAAAATTGTAGAGAGCCGAACCATAGGTGCCATGTTTTGCCTGAAGTGGTAAAAATACCATCTGCCTCCGTCTTTTAGCAGCAGGCTTGTTTCGAGGAGCAGTAGGCTCAACTGCAGGCATACGCTCAGCTCCAGCTGGGGAAAATACACAGACGTTTGTAGATGTTTTTCTAAGCAAGAGTAGTCAACATATTCGTTTTCTTTCAGACATGTATATGTTAGCATAGCAAACCAAGCATGAATGTGGTCTGAGAAGCTTCTCAACCAGTCCCAGCAAGTACCCATGAATTCCTACACTTCGATAGGTGGTGCTCTTCCCTCTGGCACTGCACTGAAGCAGCCGGCTTGACCCTGGGGCCAGGAGCCTGGGGAACGCGGGCTATAGGCCCAGAGATATGTGCCCAGGGCTGCAGACCCATCACTGTCATTGAGATCCCCATGGCATGGGGCATAGGAGAGAAACAGCACCAGCTTTCCAGGTCACAATTCACTTCTGGTAATTATATTCCATCTCCTAAAACTTCTGCAGTTTTAACTTGGCTAAGATGCTCCTTGTTTTTCTATTTTAGGAGCTACTGGGTAGAATGGCCTTACGGTTGGTTACACAGCTCCCATCCTTGCCCAGACTCCAGCCAGGTGGAGGAGTTTCAGCAATAGGTAGAGTGGCTCCCATGACTGTGTCGGCCACCTGACAGGGGTGGGAGAGACGTAATGAATTAATAGTCGTCGAGTGCTTTGATATCTTAAGATGAAAGGCGCTCTAGCGGTGTAAAGCATTCATATCCAGACTCTATCGCAACAGGAGCTCAATTAAAAGATAATTCAATTTCTCATCTGAGTGTTTGAGCACAGGCCACTGTTTTGCTGAATGTGATGGTCTCAAGATCCAGCTGAGACTGATTTTGAAATGACCAGCTCTTCCTTCCACCCCTTCCTCACCACTCTGAGGCTGATGGAATTTGGGAGGCGGCATGTGAGGCCACAGAGCACACAGCCAAAATAATTTGCAATGGTCCTCAGAATCTGATTTTTCAGGTACAATCTGGCTTTTGGGTAAATACCACTTGGAAACAACAAAATTTCCAGCGATAAATAAATTTCATGATGGTCTCCAGAAATGGTTGCCGAGTTTTTCAAATGTAGTTTTACAGATAAACCCACAAGGACAGCCCTAAGCTGCTAAGCATGGTGCCTGCATCAGTCAGCAGAGCAACATGTTCATGCAAAACGGAGATGAACAGACCGTGGGTCATGATACTCATTACTCCTACAGGCCCACAGCACTGTTAAGAGACAGTATCATAAGCTGCACCCTGCAGATCTCTCCTGTACCTGGCAGAGACTGATATAATCTTTTTTTCCCATGTTACTCGGGTTTAGGTCTGTGTAAGGATGATAAGTCTATGGCCCTTAAATGTCAAGTGATGGCCCTTAAATGTCAGAATCGCACCACATACTCCAGAATGGTGGGGTTCCGTTTCCAGGCAGGGGAAATATTATCACTAGGCACTTGGGAAGGCAAACTTAGGGCTATTGAACATTAAGACGGATTGTGTTATATAGTCTATAGACTATAGTTATATAGTCTATATATATATACACACACACACATATATTTTTAAGAATTTACTTATCTACCCATGAGACACACACACACACACACACACACACACACAGGCAGAGACATAGGCAGAAAGAGAAGCAGGCTCCATATAGGGAGCCCAATGTGGGACTCGATCCCTGGCCTCCAAGGTCACACCCTGAGCCGAAGGCAGGCGCTCAACTACCGAGCCACCCAGGTGTCTGTAGTCAATATGTTCTTAAAATGGTTCACTGTAGTCTATAATCATCCATTCTAGACCTCCCAGAACTTCCCGCACTTCTAGAATAGTACTAATGCAACTCACATGCAGTTGCCAAGCCCTCCTACATCAAAGCCCATGCTGGGTATTGATGATGCCACCATGAATGAGGCTCTGCCTTCAGAGCTTTTACGTTCCAGTGGAAGAGAAAAAAACAGAAGCAAGTGACTAAATGAAAATGATAATTTTATTATTTTATTTTAAAGATTTTATTTATTTATTCATGAGAGACACAGAGAGAGAGAGAGCCAGGGACCCAGGCAGAGGGAGAAGCAGGCTCCCTGTGGGGAGCCCGATGTGGGACTTGATCCCAGGTCCCTGGGATCATGACCTGAGCCAAAGGCAGAAGCTCAACCACTGAGCCAGCTAGGTGTCCTGAAAATGATAATTTTAGATTACTATAAATGTCAAGAAGAAAAAAAAAAAAAACACAACAAAGGAAAAGTGGCTACTTCAGACAGAGAGGTGTGAGTCAAGGAAAGCCTACACTGGTCTTGCTTACAGTGGCACGCACATGTGCACGGAGCCTTGCACATATGTGCATACATATGTGATACATAGTGGCTGGGTGGATAAAGTGGATGAAGGGCTGAATCTAGACCTCAGGAATACACCATAAGAATGCCCTCCACCCCCCAAGAAGAATGTCTTCTCTCGAATGTGGAATGAACCCGAAGAACTGATTAGCACTGTTCTAAATTGCTCACTTTATAGGAAGGAGACTGAAGGAAGACCAGGAGGTCAAGTGATACTAGATTCTGCAATGAGTTGGCGGCCGAGCCACGGCTTCGTTCCAGGGTGTTCTATCTGTGCATCATATTTTTTCCTTTCTTTTAACCTCTTCAATTGTCATGTGTCTCTGCAATAAAAGACCCTGAAGGAGTTCTCTGAGTCATAAATAAGCATCAATGATCGATCAGTAGTCGCTCTAATGCCAAATCGTGTTGAGTTTTCCCTTACTTTTTTGTTAGCTTTCCTTTACTATCACACAGTGAAATCCCAGCCTTTATCTCCAAGCTACTATATTACAACCTCCCCAAACAATCTTCTTAATCCTGTTGATACTTGCAGCGTGTCAAAAGCATCTTACCTCTCTGATTTGAGATAAAAAACCCTATACCAGATTTTCTCCTGAAACTAACTTCATGTGTCTTCTATTTCCTTACTCATTTCTTACTCTATTATTTTCTACACTCATTCACTCCCTTCCTCTCTCCCTCATTCACTCACTCACCATTTACCATGTGCCAAGTGCTGTGTTAGCACCAAGTATACAAAGAGAAGACATTGCCCCTGCCCTTGAAGAGCTCACAGTGTACGGTCTGTCTCATCAGTGGGGCATTATAATATTACACAGTAAGTACAATGACTGTGAGAGCTGCACACTGTATTAAAGAACGAAGGAGGGATGCCTGGGTGGCTCAGTGGTTGAGCATCTGCCTTTGGCTCAGGGCCTGATCCCAGGATCCAGGATCGAGTCCTACATGGGGCTTCCTGTGAGGAGCCTGCTTCTCTCTCTGCCTATGTCTCTGTCCCAATCTCTCTGTCTCTCATGAATAAATAAATCTTAAAAAAAAAAAAAAAAAAAAAAAAGAATGAAGGCAAGTCCTTCATCCAGGCTGGAGAACCAGGCAAGACTACCTGTAGGAGATGATCTTAACACAAGCCTTCCAGAAAGAACACGGTAGCTGAAAAAGGGGGAGGGTCATTTCAAGCAAAGCGTGAAGGCATGGAAAACAGAAACAGTATGTTTTGTGTGATCTGGTGCTGCTGAAACACAGGGTAGGAAGAGATGGCACTGGAGAGTCCCTCTAGGCGGTGAAATCTTTCAACAAGGTTTGAGTCAGCCTTACAGACGACACGAACCAATGAAGAGTTTTAAGCTGGAGGTTAAACTATCAGGTTTATGATTCAGGTAGACATACCTGAATGTTGGCAATGGACTTGGGGTGACAAGAGAGAGTCAGGGAGACCAGTCAGTAGGCTTTGCAGTGGTCAGGTGAAGAAACTCAATGTAAGTAACGGAAGAGAGAAGTCAAGAGGAGGGGTTGAATGTAAGAAAATGTAGGATACAAAAATGGTGTGACTTGGCAAAGAATCATTCTAGGGGTGAGGGAGTAGGAGGAGTCAAGGGTGACTTCTAAGTTTCTCACATGGTTAACTGGTGGGATGACACTGCCAACATCAGAAGACAGAATAAGTTAAAAGGACCAGAGATACAACATGAGTGGACACTGACATAAACCATGGGCTTTGGGTAATGATATGTCGATGTAATTTCACTGTAACAAACACATTACTCTCCTGCAGATTTTTAAAAAAATATTTTATTTATTTATTCATGAGAGATAGAGAGAGAGAGAGAGAGGCAGAGACACAGGCAGAGGGAGAAGCAGGCTCCACGCAGGGAGCCCGATGAGGGACTTGATCCCACGACTCCAGGATCATCCCCTGGGCCAAAGGCAGGTGCTAAACTGCTGAGCCACTCAGGGATCCCCATCTCCTGCAGATTGTTGATAGTAGGGCTGTGTGAATGTAGGGTCAGGGGGGATATGTAACTCTTTTGACCCTTTTTGCCCAATTTTGCTGTGAACCTGAAACTTCTTTAAAAAGTAAGGTCTATTTAGGGGTTCCGGACTGGCTCAGTTAGATAAGCATGTGATTTTTGATCTTGGGGTTATGTGTTCGAACCCCACATTGGGTGTAGAGATTACTTAAATAAAACTTAAGGGCAGCCCTGGTGGCCCAGCAATTTAGCGCTGCCTTCAGCCCAGGGTGTGATCCTGGAGACTTGGGATCGAGTCCCATGTCGGGCTCCCTTCATGGAGCCTGCTTCTCCCTCTGCCTGTGTCTCTGCCTTTCTCTCTCTCTCTCTCTCTCTCTCTGGGCCTCTCATGAATAAATAAATAAAATCTTAAAAAAAAAAAAAAAAAAAAAACCCTTAAAACTATTTAAGAAAAAAAAAAAAAAAAAAAAAGACCAGAGATGTCAGGCAAGATGGGGAGTTCAATTCAAGATGCATTGAGCTTCCTTGCCTGTGGGAGACCCAAGGGGTATGTCCGCAGCCTGAGTTTGGGTACATAAGGCTCAAGCAGACATATGGAAGTCCTCAGTTAAGAGGTGCTCTTATGTAGCTTTTCTTAAAGGTAGCAGAAGTTTGTGAGACAGAAAAGGAGGAACTGCACCTCAGTCAAGGAAATGAGAGGAAAGGCACGGAGCCATGGGTATACAGCTCACAACTGTCAGGAGAGCACAAGGTTCCGGATCAGCCCCGAGGCACCACTGTGGGTTTCAGCTGTCCCAGTGTGAGCAGAGCCCATACAGCTTGTATTTCTTCCTCCCTGTCTCTGGAGTGCAGGTGTGCTCCTACACTGGATATTCCTGATTGTTGCATAAACCAGATGGTTAGCATGTTCCTTTAGCCAAGCAGCTGTACGCATCCCACACAACTGCTAAAATGTTCCATTTGTCCCCGAGGGGAAAACAGAATGTGACCCGACCGTGTCTGGAGGCTTGCATTGGTGCACTGAAATCTGAACTCCCACAGCAGTTTTTAAACGTGGCTGTGTGTCGGAACGATCTGTGGAGCCTTTTTTTCAAATACTTCCACCCTGCCCCTGCCCTGCTCTCCCCACCAGGGGATTTTGATCTCGGTGAAAGAGGGTGTGAAGCTGCACCCAGGCATGTGTGTTTTCAAAAGCTCCAGAGAGGATGCGAAAACTACTATGTTTAGGAGTCTAAGTCTGCTCTGTGTGGTGCTTCTCACATATTATCCAGTGGTGCTAAAAGCCAAAGATGCCAAAGGCTTCTTTCTAGCAATGGTGAGTGATCTTACCCAGTTTATTCATCTTCATAGCACTTACCACCACAGGACATTATATGATGTGTCCATTTAGTTGTTATTAGTTATCTACCTCCCACCCTGGATTGTAAACGTCCCAAAAGGAAATGCTTCCTTTTGGCTTCCTAAAGGCTTAATGTTGTAGTCTCGACACCTAACAGTGTCTGGAATGAAGTAGGCACTCAGTAAGTACCCTTACCTGCTCGTGCCTGCTACTTAACAGGGAATGTCCTTCAACTTTAATGGGATGATTATCTTTTGACCTTTCACACAGAAACATAAACCATACACCAAACAAATGTCTAAAACTGTATAGTATGTATAAAATCTACTTACCTTAGCATAGTCTAATCTTCCCTTCTCTTGAGCCTAAAATAGAAAGGGAGGGAAATTAATTTGTTAGTTCTTTAAAAATTATCTAGTGCTTCTATAAGTTTTACTTCTCCACGAATAAAGGTCAACACTCTCTCCCTTGGTCCCCTACCATGTATCTCTCTATTTGTCTTCATAGTTGTATCCCTATACAACTATATACATAGAACAGTTAAACACATTGAAATGTTGAAAGAATAGTACAGTGAGCACAGGTATATACACCAACCATCTAGAGAGGACAGTGGCAGACATCATGACTCTTCACCATGCGTCAGCACACGTCTAATAAGCATAGGATGTCTCATACATAACCACATGACTTCTATCAAATGTTAAAAACTAACAATAACTCCATATTATCTAACATACAATCCATATTCAAATTTCCTCTATTGCCCCAAGAATATCTTTTATAGCTTCCCCCCACCCCAACCAGAATTAATCATGATTTACACGTTACATATGATTTTTATATCTCTGGTTAGTCTTTTCAATCTAGATCCTCCCCATTTCTCAAGAGGTGAAAATAAAGGGCAGCCCAGGTGGCTCATCACCACCTTCAGCCCAGGGCCTGATCCTGGAGACCTGGGATCGAGTCCCACATTGGGCTCCCTGCATGGAGCCTGCTTCTGTCTCTGCCTGTGTCTCTGCCTCTCTCTCTCTCTCTGTGTCTCTCATGAATAAATAAAATCTTAAAAAAAAAAGTGAAAATAAAAACCATTGACTTTTTTCATGAAAAATCACTGACTTTTTTTTAGATTTTATTTATTTATTTTATTTTTTATTGTTTTAGATTTTATTTTTAAGTAATCTTTACACCCAATGTGAGGCTAAAACCCACAATCCCAAGATCAAGAGTTGCACATTCCACTGGCTGAGTCTCTCAGGCACCCCGAAAATCATGGACTTTTTGGGTTTGTCATATTATTTCTCCAGTATGTTATTTAACTTTGTCCTTGTTTTGCTTGCAAACTGAAAGTTGGGTCTGAAAAGCTTGCTGAAACATTTCTGCCATGAGTATTTTATAGAGAATATTATGTACTTTATATTGTAGCAATTCAGGAGGCACAAAATGTCAGGCTGTCCCACTCTTAGTAATGCTATAAATTTGATCACTTGGTTAAGGTGGTGACTATCAGATGTTCCACTGTAATGACATGTTTCCTCCTGTATAATCAGTAAGTAATCTGTGGGGCCAGTTTCTCCCCCACTTCCTTTGGCATAATTTTTATTATGTTGTTTTACATTGAAAGACCCCCACCTCCACCCCCACCCCCACTACCATGATTGATAGAGAAGAAAGGCGCAATTGAAAAAACATACTAGGGGTTTCTCGGTGGCTCAGTAAGTTAATCATCTGACTCTTGACTTTGGCTCAGGTCATGATCTCAGAGCTGTGGGACTGAGCCCTGAGTGGGGCTCCATGCTCAGCCGGGAGTCGGCTTGGGATTCTTTCTCTCCCTCTCCTTCTGTCCCTCCCCTTCATGCTTTCTAAAATAAAATGGATCTTTAAAAAAAAAAAAAAAAAGACATATCCTATATGGGGTCAGGCTTTATTTTAAAAATATTTTTAGTTTTAAAAATTAACACATATACTCAAATATATATTAAAGTTCTACAGTGATAGACAACCAATGTATTAATCTTTGTTGGTATGTTAGCTCATTTTTTGTAGACTTCAGAATAAAATTCCTGCTATGTCTCTGTACACATTCAATTTGCAAATAGGTTAGGTCTTGAGACCATTTTGTTCCTGAGTAAAAAATGACACTTTATAGTTAATGAAGGTGGGCAGATTACTTCAGTGAGAGAAAAGAAGATTTTTTTTAAAAGATTTTATTTATTTATGAGAGACGGAGAGAGAGAGAGGCAGAGACAGAAACAGGCTCCATGCAAGGAGCCTGACATGGGACTCGACCCCGGGTCTCCAGGATCACACCCTGGGCTGAAGGCGGCGCTAAATCACTTAGCCACCAGGGCTGCCCAGAAGATTTTTATATAACATTGGTCCTGACTCTTCCTGCTTCTTGACGATCCTTTAAAAAACAAACAAACAAACAAACAAAACAAAACAAAAAACCTTATACAAAGATGCCTGCATTTTGTTTTTCTTGTTTTCATAGTAAGCAACTTTGAAGAAGACACTGGTCCTGTATAGCCGTTGGCAACATCACTAACTACTCTAGCTTAAAATTGTGACTTGAATGTTTCCTATGAAACAAAAAGTTTCTGCAACCAATGCATTATATCAAAGAATTTGGGGTTTTCAATCTGCTCTTTAAATTTTTTAGGGATCTAGATTTTCAGTGAACCAAGAAAATTTTGATCTTAGTCCTCAGATGCATTATACCTTAAGTAATATGAGTTAGTTCTTGCAGAAATTTAAAAACTAAGCTTCTTCTCTCTTTCTAAAAAAAAGATTATTTTTTATTTATTTGAGAGAGAGAAAGAGATAGCCAGAGAGAGCACAAGCAGGGAGAGGGTGAAGCAGGCTCCCTGCTGAGCATGGAGCCCAATGCAGGGCTCGATCCCAGGACCCTGCTGGGATCATGACCTGAGCTGAAGGCAGATGCTTAACCAACTAAGCCACCCAGGCGCTCCATTAGGCTTAGTCTTCTCTCTGCTCAGATATTTTATATTTCTTTGTATGTGTGTCTGTGGACATCTCCCCATATAGTTTTGTCTACACTGAAAATACCACTTTATCGTAATAATCTGCAGTTTGTAGGGACGCCTTGAGCACATCTGTACAGTGCACTCATGAGCTAGCTACTAAACTCTGTTAGTGGACAAATGTGAACTGGCCTTGATCCAAGGAATAATCCATGGCTTGTGACCAAAATTTCAGCAATAGCATTTCACAATTTGCTTAGTCTAAGTTCTCAAACTCCCAGCTGTCTCTTGAATTCATTTTAGGCTAAGAGATATCTGACATTGAGGCTGATCCTGTGGTCACAAGCTTTCCACCTTTTCAATTGTTTATCCTTTTCCTTGCCTCTTGCTGATTAGTATGGATTGCTCAAACAAAGCACTTTTCAAATGATGCACAAACTGGGAGCTCTAGAGAACTGTTCCTACTGTCAACCAACACACGCCTGCAACAAATTTGCCATTTCCTTACTACTTTCAATTTTGTTCTTGTTCTTTATTTTAAAAATATTTTATTCATTTATTCATGAGAGACACAGAGAGAAGCAGACATAGGGAGAAGCAGGCTCCCTATGGGGAGCCTGATGTGGAACTGGGTTCCAGGACCCCGGATCACACCCTGAGCCAAAGGCAGCCGCTCAACCACTTACTCACCCAGGTGTCCCAATTTTGTTCCTATTCTAACCAGCTCATCATTCTGCATCTTTTGACATTCTTAACCTTCAGTGTTTAACACAAAAGGTATATAAAAGTGTTGAAAGAGGTATTTGTTGAAAGTTTGGAAGTTGAAGAGCTTCTGTATCTTGAGATTGCAAGGTAAGGAGAGAGGGAGAAATGATCTAATTTACAATGACTTAGGGTAGACTTTTCCCTTTGGAGGTATTGAGCCACTTTCCAGTTTGTCTCATAAAAAAAAAAAAAATCAACAGTCGTTTCTTCAGGTAGGAAGAGTGAATGTACTGCTGCTGCTCATAGATAAGAACATTAGAGTGGTCCTATCAGACATTTTTGTAAAACAATTTTCCCCCTATTTTGGTTATAAATTATCTATCTTAGAGAATTCTATTATTTTGAGCTATTTTCAAACCCCCTCTTTTATTTTGTATTGCTAGCTTGGTCACCATCCTTTCCACCCAGTAGAGAGATACTTTGCTGGGGACGATGACAGAGAAACACTATGTACATAATCCACATCTGTTCAATATCAGCTCTTACATGTTTTGAAAAGCTGAGAGATTAGAAGCCTACATAAAATGACGGCACTATTATCACACCATTACAACCTGAACAGATTATAGCTGTTGATACACAGCTCACCTGAATGTCCTTTTTATTTTATCACAACAAACATCCTTGGTTCTGTGGAACCATTTCATCCTTGACTGCTTTAGCTTGTACATAAAAGTCTCAGTTATTTTGTAAAACAAATAATATAAATATTTAAATCTTTATAGGTATATAATATAAATGTATTTCCAGCTGGTATGTGTGTTAATATCTACAGAGGTCATATACATGCCTTAAGAAAGTACACATTCTGATACAAAATATTTTTTACAAAAGGCTTTTAGAGCTTATAAAAATATAGCACATTAAAAAAATACAGTACATTAGAAATCGATGGAAATGATGATTCAATCCCCTCTATTTCTCATTAAACATTACCTATTCTATTTCTTTTTGTAAAACAGTTAATTTGGGAGGACCCATAATTACTCTTTTATCAGATGACTCGTTGTTCACTAGGTATCTACTGTGTACCTCCTGTGCATCAGGTACCTCAAATGTACTGGAGACGGAGCCATGAATAGAACAGATAAAAATCTCTGTCCTCATGGAGCTTGTACTCTAGGGATTGCACAGTCTTGTTTATTTACATAGGCTTCACTTACAGTATCCCTCTAGGCCTTAAGCTCTATGACAGTACAAGTTTTCTCTCCTGCTCACAAGTGTATTCCTTGTCCAAATCAGGACTGGTATGGAGCACATGGTCAATAATATCCGGTGAATGAATGCCTAGATGGATAAATGCTTGTTTTTTATATGTGTTGGTTATGTACTGTCTATTCAGGAAACCAGGATTTAGTTAATTTGGAACCATTAGCTGATGTTCGACAAATCTTTTTTTTAAAAGATTTTATTTATTCATGAGAGACACACAGAGAGAGGCAGAGACACAGGCAGAGGGAGAAGCAGGCTCCCCACTGGGAGCCTGATGTGGGACTCGATCCCAGGACCCCGGGATCACGACCCAAGCCAAAGGCAGATGCTCAACCACTGAGTCAGACACCCAGGTGCCCCCTTGACAAATAATTTTTACCTGTATTGAACAATACCATATTTTCACTTTACTGCCCAACTTCTGTTTATAAGTAGGCTAGGGAGGGAAATCTATGGGATACATATTGGAAGAATTCATGAAAATCAAACAACAAAAGGATAGAACAGAGAAGAGTGATCTAGTAGCCTTCCCATAGTTGCAGCGGGTTAGTGTAATTAAGTGCCTCAACCTTGAAAGTAGTGTGTTAAAGTGAAGAGAGCCCGGAACAGAAACCTCAGGACATTTCAAGAGCCACACCCAAGGCTTAGGATGCTAAGTGTGCCTTGTGTATGGAGGAAAGTGAGTGACCTAATAATATCTTGATGGTGACCACTCCAGAAAAACCTCGTGGGAAGATGTCATATGCTGGGTATCAATCAGAAAATATGGTTTCTAGCCCATAATACATTAATACCTCCAATAACTTTAAAACTTTTATGTGCATCTTTATTTTCTTATCTGTAAAATAAGAGTACTGGACTAGACCTTATGCTCCCAAATGCTGGACTAGCTATCAGAATCATCTGGGTAGTTTGTTAAAAATGCAGAGCCTCAGTACCCTAGCCCCGAGTTCGTGACTCATTTGAAGATCACTGGTCTGGACCATGTCTAAAGTCTTTTTCCATTTATGCTTCTGTGGGCGCTAGTGTTTGCTTCAAAGGCTAAACAACTATATAAACTCCTTAAGTCTCAAGGAGAATGGAGTGCTATAACTTTCCCCTCTTTTTCTGACATCTGCCACTTATCATGTATATTTCTAGCCGAGCAAGATATTATTAAAATAACTTTCTCACTGGGGCCCAAAATAGGCTGATATAAAATAAATCCAGACTGTATTTCAACAGCCAGCAGTCCTGAACCTCTTCCTGCCACACTGTTCATCTCCAGAAGCCACTGTAAAATCTACCACACATGGCAATTCCCTGAGGGCTTCATTACTAGGGTCTTTAAAAGGGATTCACTCATCTTTTTGCCTCCTGTAGGTATGCTTCTTGTCAATCCAGGTCATGAGAAAAGAAAGTAATTTTTCCCAGTCTTTAGCAGTTCACAGAGAATGTGTGGTTTGAACCTTGTTTTATCTTTAAAAAAAAAAAAAAAAGTGAAAATAGACAAGACAGTGTGCCAGTGCTCATGACACTAGAGGCCTCCTTAGACAGCTATAGTGAGCACTGTAAAACAATATTCTGTACAAAAGCAAAAAAAAAAAAAAAAAAAAAAAAGCCATTCTGAGTGAGAGGATGCACAGAGGGATTAATTCCAAAGGTTTATATACCAGTCTCTGCAGACCAAAGGCAGATAGATTCCCTGTTGGTAAGTAAGGGATGTACAATGTGGTCTTTTACTTTAAGAAACAAATGCTTTCTTATAAGTCAGGTAACAAGGAAGGATTAGATGACATAAATGAACTATTTCCAATTTTCAACTACTGTTATCTGGACTTGAAAGTCAGAAATGGAGAAACCTTTTTCTAAAAATAGAAAACTGGGATCCCTGGGTGGCGCAGCGGTTTGGCGCCTGCCTTTGGCCCAGGGCACGATCCTGGAGACCCGGGATCGAATCCCACGTCGGGCTCCCTGCATGGAGCCTGCTTCTCCCTCTGCCTGTGTCTCTGCCTCTCTGTCTCTCTCTCTCTGTGTGACTATCATGAATAAATAAATAAAATCTTTAAAAAAATAAAAATAAAAAAAAAATAAAAAAAAAATAAAAATAGAAAACTAATATTCCACAGCAGGGAGTCCAGAAATTGTTAAGACTGATCATCTCTACTTATCATGTTATTCTTCCCTAATGCTAGCAGCTATATTTGGGGATAACAGTCATTTTTAAAGATTCTCTCTTTAAAATTCCAAGGAAAATTACCTTTCTCCTAAAACTTTTTAGTGGAAAGAACACTACGACCACCCATTTGCCCTCCACCTACATTAATCAATTGCTAATATTTTGGCATCTTTGCTTTTTTTGGATGATGATTTGCTGACTACCTGAGAATAAGTTGTAGACATCATGTCTCATCCCCTCATACTTCAGCATTTATCTCCTAAGAACTAGGATGTTCTTCTATATAACCACAATCCAATTATCACATCCGGGTTTAACACTCCCTATGGTGTTTAAGAAATCCATACTCAAAATGTTTCCAGTTCAATCAATAGTGTCATTCAGAGCTGTTTTTATCCCAATCCAAGATCATATTAGAAACCATACATTATCTTTGGGTGTCATGGCTTTTAAATCTCTTCTAATCTACAAGAGTCCCTACATGACTCCTTTTCTGTCTTTCATACCGGCTTTTTTTAAGAGTACAGGTCAATTGCCCTGGAGAATGTCCCTTATCCTGGATTTGTCAGATTGTTTCCCCATGATCCCATGATTAGATTAAAATTAAAACCTTTTTTGGTGGTGGTGGGGCAAGACAACTAAATAAATGCTGCTCTTTACTTCTCCATTACATCAGGAGTCATACAATATCAGTTTGTTTCATTATTGGTGAAACTAAGTTTATTCACTGCTTCCCTTTGTATTTAATAAGTAATCTGTGGGGTGCTTTGAGGCCATGTGAATATTTGGTTCCCTTCTAACCCCCTTCATCCAATTGTCTTAATCTATCATCCATTAATAATCCTTGTTTGAATAAAAGATTACCTTGGTGGCTGCAAAAATGACGACAGTTTAAAGGTCTTTTGCAGGAATATCACTGGCTCCTCTAGAGAAGACAGGTCTTACTGGAAATAAATTCTCTGTGCATTTGTATTGGTATGAAGAGGTGGAGTTTAGTTTATACATGAGAAGGTTTACTGGGGAAGGAAGAGGAGAACCTCCCTTCTCATCCTAGAATGATTTGGGTAGAGTGTATGAGGATTTAAAAAGCTTACAAATCAGAAATCTATTAGATCTGTTAGTTCCAAAGTTGATGCACTTGAATTTTGGTTTGGTAGGAGAAGCAGGACTTGTATCAATCCAGCTTTCCAGTTACGAAGTGGAAAAAGTATCAGAATAGACAGGAACAGGGCAGGCCTCTTCTTTGTGATCCTGATCATTCTTGCCTATTAATAAAACAACACAGAAGGCATCAGCAAGGAAGCTAACACCATTCAGAACTGGACTTCTTGGGAACCTGATGCTACCATCTCTTTCAGCTGGGAAGGCTAATCTTTGGAGGGAAATGTGAATGTTCAAGAATTAGCTTTTTTGTATTCTCTCCTTTTGTTAATCGGGGAAAAAGGAAGCAACAGACAGGTGCACAGAAGGGTATGGTGTTCAATTAAAAGAAAGAGGAGGGTAGGGGCACCTGCGCAGCTCAATCTATTAAATGTCTGACTTCTGATTTCAGCTCAGGTCATGATCTCATGTGTGTGGGATTGAGCCCCGTGTTGGGCTCCATGCTCAGTGTGGAGTCAGCTTGAGATTCTCTCTCCCTCTGCCCCTCACTCCACTTGCACAGCTCTCTCTCAAAATAAATAAACGACATCTTTAAAAAATAAAAAGAGGAGAGGCTTTATTATCTACATAATAAATTTTTCCTTTTTCAGAAGGCTTGGTCATCCCCCTGCAAACCTTTTTCCTTGCTTTCTTCAAATCTGGAAGAGTCGTGAAATTTAAAATGCACACACAGACAAAATCTACTCAGATTGCCAAAAAGCCATGAAAAAGGAAATCAGGCTGAAAATGGAACTAAGCTGTTTCCTCCAGTGGCCAGGTTCCAAGGTGATGGCCACCAGTCTTGATGGTACTCGTCAAAATCATCATGTCAAAAACCAAATTTATACCAATTTTCTCCCTTAACTTTCCTATTTCTATTAACGGCATGATTCTTCCTGTAATTCAAGTTCAAAATCCAGGGTTTGGCCTCTGACTGCCCCTCCCCAAGTAGACACCCGCCAGCTTCTCCCTATCATACAAATTTTCAGGCCCTATGCATTTTCTCTTTGAAACATGTCTCCCCCCACCCGAAGATTTTAAGTAATGTCTACACCCATGGTAGGGCTTGAACTCACAACCCCAAGATCAAGAGTCACATGTTCCACCAACTGGGCCAGCCAAGCACCCCTCTCTGAAATTAGTTTTACACCTAACCTCCTTACCTTCCCAATCTTGTTGCCAACACTCTGATCAGTACTTTTCTCCTGCACTTATCAACAGGTTCCCCAAAACTTAACTGACCTACTTCTCTCTAGTATTTCCTTGTTCCTTTTGTCCTATTGGATGTAGCCAGACATATTTCCCTAAAACACATTTTCAGACCATGGCATTACATGGTTCAAAAACTTTTCTGTGTCTATTCCATGACCTGAATCAAGTTCATTTTCTGTAAGCAAATATCCACAGTCTTTTTTTTCAAATTGAAGTAAAATTCATACACAACATAAAATTCATCATTTTAATTATTTTAAAGAGTATAATTCAGGGGCATTGTACATTCAGAATGTTGTACAACCCTCACCATTATCTAGTTCCAGAATATTTTTGTCATATTGTAGCATGTATCAATATTTCATTCTTTTTTACTGCTGGATAATATTCCTTTGTATGGACATTGGGTTGTTTCTACTTCTTGGCTATCGTAAACATTGCTTATCTGAACATTCATGTGTATGTTTTTGTTTGAGACAAACTCTTTAAAGATAGGTTTTATGTACTATTTCAGAGCAATTCTTTGCCTGTCCCTATCTGGTCCCTATACTGCCCTATAGTTTTCACATTTGACTCAAATGATAATACATTTATTTCTTTTTTTTTTTTAATTTTTTTTATTTATTTATGATAGTCACAGAGAGAGGGAGAGAAAGAGAGACAGGCAGAGGGAGAAGCAGGCTCCATGCACTGGGAGCCCGATGTGGGATTCGATCCCGGGTCTCCAGGATCGCGCCCTGGGCCAAAGGCAGGCACCAAACCGCTGCGCCACCCAGGGATCCCTTTTTTTTTTTTTTTTTTTTAATTTTTTAAATTTATTTATGATAGTCACAGAGAGAGGGAGAGAAAGAGAGACAGGCAGAGGGAGAACATTTATTTCTTTGAATATAGTACACTTGCCCATCTGCATTCCTTTCTTTTTTTTTTTTTTAAGATTTTAATTATTTATTCATGAGAGACAGAGAGAGAGAGAGAGAGAGAGAGGCAGAGACACAGGCAGAGGGAGAGGGAGAAGCAGGCTCCATGCAGGGAGCCCGACGCGGGACTCGATCCCAGGTCTCCAGGATCAGGCCCTGGGCTGAAGGCGGCGCTAAACCGCTGAACCACCAGGGCTGCCCTACATTCCTTTTTTAGGACTTCTGGTGCCTAGGAAGCCTCTCCTTCCCATCTTTGCTGTCACAATCTTCTTCTTTGAGGACTCTCTCAGATATCACTAATTTCACAAATCATTTCTTGACTTTCCTTTGTGCTCCCTAAATGACATCATTATAGTTAGTATTCCTTGTATTTGTGTGATTCTCTTGTCCCCCTCTTTAAGAGGCCAGAGACAGGGGCAGCCTGGGTGGCTCAGCGATTTAGCGCCGCCTTCAGCCCAGGGCGTGATCCTGGAGACCCCGGATGGAGTCCCACGTCGGGCTCCCTGCAGAGCCTGCTTCTCCCTCTGCTGTGTCTCTGCCTCTCTGTGTGTGTGTGTCTCTCATGAATAAATAAATAAAATCTTAAAAAAAAAAAAAGAGGCCAGAGACAACTGAGGAAATTAACTGCTATGTCTCCTGTAGTCAAGCACTTTGTTTCCTTAAATGTAACAGAAACCTCAAGAAACTCAGGAGATATCTAGAGCCATTTCAGTCTTTGTAGTCTCCTATACACTCCCTTCAAATGCCCACACTGTCCACCGTCTGTGGTGGAGGATGTCAATATTTTTCCTTTTAAAACAACTCAAAATAACTTAAATAATTAGAAGAATATCTAGTGGCATTAATGAAGACTCTGAATGTACATTTTCTCTTTTAAGAATATATATGTTATGTTTCTGTACACCAGCCTTGACGAGCAATCTCTGCTTTATGTTTTGAATAAGAAGTACAGTAGAATACTTAGGGATGAGTGAGTTAAAGCTTAGCATTGGTAAAATGTAGTTCACTTAAGGTAGTTTATGGCTGGTTATGACAGTGTCAGGATGTCACAAGCCTAAGTGACATTTCAGTACTTTCAGAAATAGCCAGGAAAATATAATCATAATTCCTATCTCTTCAGTGACTTATAAGGGCAGCAGAAAACTAGAAGGATCATTAAAAATAAAGCTTGCTGACCTGCAATAGCCTCTGGACTCCCTGAGAGAGTCAGAGCTCTGTGGTTCTCTGAAGGATTCTACTTTCTTTTATTAGGAATCAAAATGGTAACTGAGTAATGACTTCACCTCCCTAGGGTGAATCACCCATTCACTCAGTATTTTTACCTGATCATTATTTTTCAGCAGCTACAAATTTAAATTTAAAATTAAGGTAGAATTTAGTATGGAAACGTTGTTCAACAAATATTTTTCAGCTGTTTCAGGGCTGGCCTGGTGCCCTTAACTGCTTCTTACAAAAGGGTATGGTGTGTGTGTGTGTGTGTGTGTGTGTGTGTGTGTACGTTCACTGCCTGCTTTCAGGTGTGATGGAAGACAGCTATCTAAGCTATCTAATCTTAAGACTTCGGAAGTTGAAGAGGAGGTAGCAGTGCCCTGATATGAAAAATTCCAGAAGTTTCTTCTTCCTGGCTTCACAAGGATGTTGAATGCGTACTAAGGGTATGCGAGATGTTGAATGAGTATGTGATCTCCTCTTCCCTTCCCTGTCTAGTCATTAATTCTCACTCTCCCGAAGTACGAGATCGAAAGGGTAGATGGGACACAAACCTGTCTGCGTAAAGTAGGGAAGTGATTTTACATGTGATAATAAGAAATCATAGGTGACTTCCATCATTGGGAGCAAGACTTTTCCATTTCTCAGTGTCAAAACTAGTATTAAGCTTCTAATAGAGAGTAATATTTTTCTTATAATGCATCTCTTGCCTAAGAGACCTTTGTTTTAGATTTATTTGAGAGCTGAGAGGGACCTCAGAAATGATCTGGTTCAACAGCATCATATTACAGAAAATAATAACAAGGACATGAAAGAATGTGATTAAGGTCATACAGATGCTAGCTGAGTCCAAACTAGAATCCAGGTCTTCCAAAAACCTGGTCCTTTGTGGGCTGTTTCTGCTATTGACTTTTTCTATTCCAACTTGACTTTTTCTATTTAACAAAACAGAGCTGCCATCAAACAGCCTAATTCTGTGAAAACCATACCACACACACTTTTTTTTTTGACAAATATTAATTGGATGACTATTCCAAGTAAGTCACTATGCCAAGTGCTATAGATAATTCAAAGGTGAATTCACTATTATCCTTAAGGATCTTGAAATAAAATTCAACACCTGGGCAGGAAAGGATCACAAAAATGCAGTGGAAGGAAGTGTCACTATGCTAATTGCATCCCCTAACTCTGACTAAGGGGGAAATCTATGGAATAACATTATCTTCATCTAGAGGTTTATATAAACATGAACAATATAATTTCGAAGACTAAAATAAACTCAGGTGAAGAGTCTTTAACCTGAGGAATGTTTCCCCTTTCATGACAAAAACCAACTTCCTATTTCTTATTTGTTTCAGATGAATGAATCTTCTCTTCACCAGTGATCCTGTTCATGACGTAGACACGGAGCTATAAGGAGGGCCTGAAGCCACTGGAGCAAACCACAGCGGCCTGGCGGGGCTGTGGGATGGGCAATAAACTTGCCAGTCTTTTCCTGAAGGATGAGGATCTAGATAGTATCACAAGGAACCTAGGCTGGTGGACAGGACATCATCTGCTCAGAGACATCATCTCGGCAGGGTGCATTGACCTCTGGAGAAGATCTATTTGATTCATTTGAGTTACTGTCTATGGCACTGGTTATTTGGAAAGGACATCCCTTTGAAAAGTTAAAATCAAGTTGCACGTAGTGATTTGGGAATATTTCACCAGCTGTTTAGGAAATCCTAGGTTCTCATGTTGTCTACATTTATGACTTTGTATACTTGCAAAGAAACTAAAAATTAATATGTCTCTTTTCTGTGAAGCTTCTTTAAAATTCACATCTTCAATACTCTTATATATACATGAATATATGTAAATAGCCAAAGGAATATATGTAAATACCAACTCTCCTTGGTAGTTTCCATTCTACATATTTAGCTGGATCTTTTCAACCAAAATGTAAATCTGCAATGTATTCTAATGTAACCCAATTAGAGTACTAACACCATCTGTATATATATTTTTGGTTCAGCTGTCAAAAAACACACAAATACACCCAGTAATACAGTATTCAATAGTTGTATGATATTTCATTGTACTATACTTCATTTAACCTTTTTTCTATTTTTAAAATGAATCAATTTTACTTTTTTCCTTTTAAAATTAGTATTTTAGTGCATATTTTAATAGGTAAGTATTCACATCCGATCTTTCTTGGAGGATAGATTATTAGAAGTGGAATTACTGTTGCAAACTATGTACAATTTTAAACTATATATTTTAAAAAAGATTTTATTTATTTATTCATGTGACACAGAGAGAGAGGCAGACACACAGGCAGAGGGAGAAGCAGGCTCCCTGCACAGAACCTGATGCAGGGGGATCCCTGGGTGGCGCAGTGGTTTGGCGCCTGCCTTTGGCCCAGGGCGCGATACTGGAGACCCAGAATCGAATCCCACGTCAGGCTCCCGGTGCATGGAGCCTGCTTCTCCCTCTGCCTGTGTCTCTGCCTCTCTCTCTCTCTCTCTGAGACTATCATAAATTAAAAAAAAAAAAAAAAAAAAAAAAAGAACCTGATGCAGGACTCAATTTCAGGACCCCAGGATCACAACCTGAGCCAAAGGCAGACGCCCAACCACTTAGCCACCCAGGTGCCTCTAAACTATACATTTTTAAGTAAAAACAAACACATGTATTTAAAAAGTCAACTACAAGACTTCAAACAAAACAGCCTACCACTCTCCAGACCTTATCTGTTCTGTGTCACTTGGTTTAGCTGTTTCTTCTGCTATTTACCTTCAAACAGTGCTTTTCCTTGATTTTAAATTTTAGACATTATCTACTGATCCTACCATGAAAGGAAAAATTAACATTTCTTACATGATGAAACATACTTTTTCCCTACCCTCCTCCCACTGATGACACTCTTTGGTTTAATATTCAATATTCTGTATTTATATTTTTATGCTGTATAAATATTATTCTCAAAGCCATATAGAATATTATGCTGTATTTCCTTTCTTATAAATTTATAATTTTTACACAATAGCTAATAACTGCTTATCTTCATCCATATGTTTCATGTGGCTGCTTTAAAACTTGGCCCCAAATTCCTTGACATTCTTCCCATTGCTAGGTGAGTCTACAAACTGTTCTTGATTGCTGGTGGCCTTGTGACTGATAAGAAACGATGGAAATGACTGCGTGCTTTCTGAGACTGGTCATAAAAGAAGATGCAGTTGGGATCCCTGGGTGGCTCAGTGGTTGAGCATCTGCTTTGGCTCAGGGTGTGATCCTGGTGTCCTGGGATCGAGTCCCACATCAGGCTCCCTGCATGGAGCCCGCTTCTCCCTCTGCCTATGTCTCTGCCTCTCTCTTTCTGTCTCTCTCATGAAAAAATAAATAAAATCTTTAAAAATAAATAAATAAAAGAAGATGCAGTATCCACTTTGTTTGCTGGAACACTTATGTTTGGAATTCTGAGCTGACAATTAAGAAATGTGACTATTCTGAGGCTGCCATGCTGCAAGGAAGCCAAGCTAAATGGAGGACCCATATGTGAGTACTCTGGTTGGTCAGCAACATGGTCTTGACATTCCAGGTGCCAGTATGAGTTGAATCTCCAAATGATTCCAGTGCCCAGCACTGCTGAGTCACCTCCAGCCTCTGGGTCATTCTAGCTGAGGCCCCAGATGTCATGCAGTAGTCACCTCTGTGCGCTGTCCAAACTCCTGACTCACAAAATACACGAACATAATTACACGGTTATCTTAAACAGCTAAGTTTTGGGGTAATTTCTTATGCAGCAACAGTAACTGGAACACTTAGTTTTCTATGTCTCTGTTGTCAATTTGTCTTTAATTCTCAACATGGTTGGGCACCTGGGTGGCTCAGTGGGTTGAGTATCTGCCTTCAGATCAGGTCATGATCTCGGGGTCTTGTGATGGAACCCAGTGTTGGGCTCTCTCCTCAGTCTGGAGTCTGCTTCTCCCTCTTAATTGCCCCCACACCCAATTCATATGTGTGCATGCACATGCTCTCGCTTGCTGTCTCGCAAATAAATAAATAAAATCTTAAAAAAAAATCCTCAATATGGCTAAGCATGTTAGTTCCATTGTTTTCCTTAGAAAAATTCCTCCTGAAGACCTCTGTCCTCTTCTTCCAATTTGGACTAGATGCACAGCCATTAGCCCAGGACTTGCTTGGATGAGAGACAGTGTAGCGTGTCACTTGTACTTAAGGATGTGGGCTCCTTTGCAAAGCTGCCTGGATTTGAATCATGGCTCCACTACTTGCTAGCTGTGTGACTGTGTGCAAGTTCATTTCTCCATGCCTCAGGCTCATTAGTAGAGTGCTTGGCACACCATAAGTGCTCTTACTATTGGCATTATTATTATTCTTCCTTTCATGTCATACTGGGAATTCCCACTGCCCCGAGCCTATGTCTGATCCCTAGTTCCTAGATTCCATGTCATTCTCTTTCTTGGTTATTTCTTTGTCTTAATAAAATACATCACCCGAAATACATCTCTTGAGAAAAGATGCTTGGGAGGTAAAGTTTTTCGAGACCTTGTGTATCTGTTTTGAATTGTCTTTATTTAACATCGCACTTGATAATGTGACAGTCATAAAAGTCTAAGTTGGAAACAATTTTCTCTTTGAATGTTGAAGCTATTAGTCCATTGTCTTGAAGCTTTCATTGTCACTACCGAGAGGCCTTTCTGATTCTCCATCCTTCGTATGTCGGGTTTTCTTTTTCTTCCTGGAAGTATTAGGTTCTCTTTTCATCCCCATTGTTTCAAAATGTGATAATGATGTGACTTGGCATGAGCCTTTTAAAATTAATTATTGAGGGCACTGTTTCAATTTGGAAACTTAGGTCCTTCAAGTCTTAGGATTTTTCTTTTCTTTACAATTTGTTGTTGCTGTTAATCTTCCTACCTCCATTTTCTGTTTTCTCTCTCTGGGACTCCTAATAAGTATTGGATCTGTTGAACTGAATTCTCTTATTTTCTCTTCTATTGACTTTTTGTTCAACTTTCTGGGCGATTTTCTCATTCATATCTTCTGTTCTTCTGATTTTAAAAAAATCTGCTTTCAGATTTTTCTGTTTTACGATTCTGAGGTCTTACTCTTGGACTGTCCATATTTTATGTATCATCTGTTCTTCCTTCATGACTTTAATGTCTTTTCTCACTGAGTAGATTGATGATAGTGCTTTTGGAATGTCTTTCTTTCCTTGCACGGTCTGTTTCCTCTAAATTCCCTTTCCATCAGTTTGCTTTTGACCCCTTCTTTCATGGCAGAGGCTTTCCTCAAACACCCAGTGGTCCTCTCTTACCTACTCTATTTCAGTGGGATATACTGTGCACTTGGATACCCTAAGGCTCGTTACTCAGTGGGCCTCCGTGTGGGATGTAGGAGAGCTGTGTGGATATGTGGCATGAGGGAGCCCCAAGCATCCATGTCCTCAGGTCTCTTCTCCTGGGCTTGAGATTCCCCAGAAATGAGTCCTCTCATTTTCTACCAGGTGACTATGAAGGATTTTAAGCCTGCTGATGGCATTTTGAAAGCCAATAAGGGAAGAGGGTGAGAAGAGAGAACATCTTATGGTTCCAAAAGCAGATATCACTTAGGCTCTCTCTGCTTTAAGTATGGCTGCTCTCCCTGCCTCAGCTGTGCCTGGTTCCCCAAGTCCAGTCTCACATTAACCCAATCAATTAAAACAAAGCTACATAAATTCCATGAAGCTGTGGGGAAAAGGGCACTACTTTATCATTCTAGAGTTTCTGGGTTAAAAGGAAATAAAAAAAATTCCCTCTCAGCCTTTATGCCTTCTCTTCTGCAAAAAAGTAGGAAATTCACCCAGTTTAAGCCCCCTTTCCCCTCTGTCTTCACCACTTTTTTTCTTTTCTTTTCTTTGATAATACCTCAGGATTTGAGTATTCAGGGTCCAAGTTTGTTTTAAAATAACCCAATGAGCTGACAGACGGAGCTTCTGGAATTCTGCAGCTTGTGCTAGAGTCTGCAGATGGGAAATTGCCGTCAGTTAAAGGGTGGTGCTATTAGCATAGCCCAATTTTTGAAAGCCTTTAGGAAAAAAAAATCCTTTGAGTTAATTAGCATCCACCACAGGCACTGGTTTTGTGTTGCAGTATTCTAAGAATTCAGATAATAAGAAAACAGTATTTCAATCTCTAACTTTTAACTAACACTTGCCTCAAAGACACATATGATAAAGTACGAATGTTACCTGTTATATGAAAATGGTCTTATTATATTATATGGCTCATCATGAAATACCAATTATGTTCTAAAATCAACTAAATACAATTCTAGTGATACCTAAAATAGGAACAGTTTTGTTTTACCTCTCCAATCTGCTTCATCCACAAATCTCTTCCAAGAAACTCCTGATGTAAGACCACGGGAGCTGAGTTTAGATTAAAAGTCACGGAGTCACTTGTCTTTTCTTTAATGAAAGGCTGGAGATCAGAATTTATCTGGGAGGAAAAAAAAAAAAAAAAAGAATTTATCTGGGAGGGGTAGTCAAAAGAGTTAAATTGGTAAAATGCATACACATTAGCCTGTTTTAGTTACTTCAGAAAGACCCAGTTCATGCAGTGAAAAATGGAATATAGCTCTTAGATGAATTTTTTTAGATGAACTTTAATAAGCAAAAGAACAGTCATGTGAGTAACAATCTTTAAAATTCTTTAAAATAATTTTCTTCTGACATATTTCTTTTCTCTCTTTTTTTTAATTTCTTTTCTCTTTGGCAACAGATTTTGTTTTACTTTTTAAGCTAAAAGCAATAATTTAAATAAAGTTTTAATAAATAGAATTGCTTAATAAATAAATCTAAGGTTTAATAAAATATACAAAAACTCATCTGGAGATATTTTACATGTATTGAACATATATATATATATTCTCATCTCTTAAGAGCTATGTAAGTAACATTTAAGAAATATATACTAGGGGATCCCCGGGTGGCTCATTTAGTGCCTGCCTTTGGCCCAGGGCGTGATCCTGGAGTCCAGGGATCGAGTCCCACATCAGGCTCCCTGTGTGGAGCCTGCTTCTCTCTCTCTCTCTCTCTCTTTCTCTCTCTGTGTCTCTCATGAATAAATAAATAAAATCTTTTTTTTTTAAAGAAATATATACTAAATGGAATTTTTAGGTTACCTATATAGAAGAGAGCTAACTTGAGACTTTTATTTATTTATTTTTAAAGATTTATTTATTTATTCATAAGAGACACAGAGAGAGAAGCAGAGACATAGGCAGAGGGAGAAGCAGGCTGCTTGCAGGGAGCCCGATGTGGGACTCGATCCCCAGACTGAAATCTCGCCCTGAGCCAAAGGCAGATGCTCAACCTGCTGAGCCACTCAGGCGTCCCTAACTTGAGACTTTTTGTATTTCATTATGTCCATTCAAAAGAATCAATTATTAGAATTAAAGCTTTCAATTTTACTCCGTATACTTCTAAATTTCACTAACTTTCCATAATTTGTTTTACGTAAGAAACTGCAGGGAACTGTAACAAAAATGCAAATTCTTTCATTCTGTAAATGGCAACATTATATGTTATTTAATAATTTGGAAGAGTTCTCTCAAGAACCCTTTCAGGTAGTAAGAAAAGACAAACACCCCAAATATGGTGTAAGTTGTAGCTTTCTATCAAAATTACACGGTACTTACCAAGCATGCTGTTTATATTACATAACAATCATCATCTTATGACTGATAGATTTTAAGCGTACAATAAACATTTTTTTGAGATATAAAAGCAGCTTATTAAATGGCAAGAAGTTTCTTATGTATCATTTTAGCTATTTAAGTACTGGAAAAGGAGAAAATGTGCAAATACCTTATGACTCATGGCCATGTGCTTCCCATACTGAAATGCCATATCCTGAACGTCAGCATCATGCTTTGCTAATTCCATGGCAGCTTGGCAGCTCTTTGCTAATAAGGCACCATGGGAGAGAAAAGTCTGCTCCTTCCAAGTCGATATTCCAATATCTTCTGTGATATGATTTTCCTAAAAAATGCAACAGAGAGGATTTTACAAAATGTTTTAGGAGCAATTTTATTGTTTTGGTTTTTGAAGAATAGAAGAATTAAGAAATTAACTATTTAAAACACTCAGGCTATTGCATCAAGACAGAACTAGAGGATGCTAAACCCCAGTTCTAACTAAAGAAAACTAAGGGGGTGGGAACTGCTGTTTCAGGGTAATGGCGGGAAAAATGAAATGCTGAAGTCAATTTTATTTTGAACTAGGACACTTCTATTAAAATTTATTTGTAGGATATGGCAAAATTAGAAACTCAGACCTCCAAACTAACTCCCTTCTATACTCATGTAAGTTTTGAGTGCTGGTATTCCAAAACACAAGAAGCCTATTGCCTTTAACTTATGTGGAAATGTCAAGGGCATAATGAAGAAATGGCATTCTCTTAGAAACAGTTAAATAAAAAATCACAGAGGAGGTAACACATTACAATGGAGTATGATTGATAGATTATCCATCCAAATTTATTCCCATAAATAGAAACAAGGACATAAGGGAGTATATAAGTATAGTTTATTTAATTTCATCTTTTTAAATTATGAAAATCATTGTAGTATCTATAGGTATACACACATCTACTGTACTGCCTCTAGACTAGTAATGTCCAATAAAAATATAATGTAAGCCACATATGTAATTTAAAATTTGCCAGTAGTTACATTAAAAAGTGAAAAGAAACAAGTGAAATTAATCTGAAATTAATCTTTATGACATATCTTATCTATCCTAATATATCCAAAATATTATTTCAACATATAACCAATATAAAATTATTGAGATATTTTATACTTTTCATACTAAGTTCTCAAAATCAGTGTGTAATTTACGCTTTCAACACATCACTAGCCACATTTCAAGTACTTAGTAGATATAAGGAATTAGTGGCTGCCTTATTGGACTAGTCTGCTCTAACTGTGGGCTCCCTGAGGATAAGAATGATGATCAAGGTGTATAAAACAATGTTCATTTTTTTGATACTTCAAACTAACTAGAACCCATCCAGAAGGGTTAACTAAACCAAACACTTTCTTCCTGCTACCATACCATGATCTTCCTTCCATCATTATTTGAGAACAAAATAAAAAAATAAGAAGAGAACAGGACCATGAAAAGGTCAGTTTAGATCTAGCCCTACTTATTTCACCATGCTGAAGATAGGTATCTTCAGCCCATTGGTCAGATCAAATTCTCAGCTTAGTTTTATTTATTATGACTTAAACAACAAAAAAGTTCCACTTATGGTAACAGTTGCAAATGTGCAATATAACATTTTGTAGTAATAAAAAAGGCCACCCAAGGGAGAAACAGTACATAAGAGGTTTTATCAAACATTAGGTATATAATACCTAAATAATAACATATTTAATTTTAGGTATCTGAGAATATATTTTTATATGTACAAAGTTAACATACCATATTAAGAAATCAAAGATAAAAACCATATTACCTCTCTCTCTATATATATATTAAATAGGCATTTAACAAAATTCAACTTCTATTCTTGAGGGGGGAAAAAAACCTAAATAAAATAGGAACAGACGTATATTTCTTTAATATGATGTGTTTGTGTCAGCCCCAAAGTCAGCAAATACTTCTAAAGAAACATGAGTCTTTCTCACTAAGTCAAGAATAAGAGAGATGCACAACGCCACTGTTGTTTAATAGTGTAATGGAAGAGGCAAGAAAAGGACATATATACTAGAAAGGAAGATTTTTTAAAAGATTTTATGATTTTATTTATTTATTCATGAGAGGCACAGATAGAGAGAGGCAGAGACACAGGCAGAGGGAGAACCGGGCTCTCCACAAGGAGCCCAATGCAGGATTTGATCCCGCATCTCAGGACCATGCCCCGAGCTGAAGGCAGAAGCTCAACGGCTGAGCCAACCAGGCATCCCTAGAAAGGAAGATTTTAACTCTCACTATGTGAACATAATACAACTGTATATTGGAGAAAACTAGAAGACTCAACTAAAAACTACATTAAATAAGAAGATAATTCAATAAGTAGCAGCATATAAAATGAGTATAATCGATAATATGATAAATGTATTAACCATAGTTTTCATGCATAAACAATAACAGGAAGTATTATAAATAGGGTCTTTTCTTCCATTATATCTATGAAAAGATTAAAAAGCTGGGAACAAACTTAGAAATGTGAAAAACCGATACAAAGAAAATGTGAAGGGACGCCTGGGTGGCTCAGTGGTTGAGCACCTGCCTTCAGCTCAGGTCATGATCCTGGAGTCCCAAGATCGAGTCCCACATCGGGCTCCCTGCATGGAGCCTGCTTCTCTCTCTCCCTATGTCTCTGCCTCTCTCTGTGTCTCTCGTGAATGGATAAATAAAATTAAAAAAAAAAAAAGAAAATGTGAAAATACTAGTAAAGGAACACAAGTAACGTGAAAAAATATAAAAACATATCATGCTTAGAGACAGTACAGTCCAACTCCATTAAAGTGTACTCCATTAAACTAAAAAAAGGGTGCCTGGGTAGCTCACTCAGTTAAGCTCCTGCCTTTGGCTCAGATCGTGATCCCAGGGTACTGGGATGGAGCCACTCACAGGGTTCCTTGCTCAGTGGGGAGCCTGCTTCCTCCTCTCTTTCTGCCTGCCACTCCCCCTGCTTGTGCTATCTTTCTTTGTCAAATAAATAAATGAATCTCAAAAAAAGAAGAAAAAGAAGGTGGAGGAGGAGGAGGAGGAGGAGGAGAGCAGTGTGTGGGGGCCTGGGGGAGGAAGGTGGATGGGAACAGCAACAGATGTCTAGCCCTACTAGACATTGTAACTGTAAAGATATCACATATTATACTATAAAGCCTTATTTATTTATTTATTTATTTATTTATTTATTTATTTATCTTTTTTTTTAATTTATTTATGATAGGCACACAGTGAGAGAGAGAGGCAGAGACACAGGCAGAAGGAGAAGCAGGCTCCATGCACCGGGAGCCCGACGTGGGATTCGATCCCGGGTCTCCAGGATCGTGCCCTGGGCCAAAGGCAGGCGCCAAACCGCTGCGCCACCCAGGGATCCCTATTTATCTTTTAAATATTTTATCTATTTATTCACGAAAGACAGAGAGAGAGAGAGAGAGAGAGGGGCAGAGACACAGGCAGAGGGAGAAACAGGCTCCATGCAGGAAGCCCAACGTGGGACTCGATCCCTAATCTCCAGGATCACACTCCCTGCTGAAGGCGGCACTAAACCGCTGAGCCACCCCAGCTGCCCAAGCCTTAATAATTAACAAAAAATGTGTACTTTTTATACAGAAAGACAACTGGACAAATGAGAAAGTCCAGAAATCAAACTATATATAAGAATGTATTAAATTTTAGGAAAAAAAATGGACTTTTCAGTAAATGGTGCTGGTACAACTGGATAGCTGTCTGGAAAAAAAACAGACTGTTCTGCATTATACCATTTATAAGGGTAAACTCCAGGGATGCCTGGGGGGCTCAGCGGTTGAGTGTCTGCATTTGGCTCAGGTCGTGGTCCGGGGATGGAGTCCCACGTTGGGCTCCCTGCATGGAGCCTGCTTTTCCCTCTGCCTATGTCTCAACCTCTTTTTCTGTGTCTCTCATGAATGAATAAATAAAATCTTAAAAAAAAAAAAGACTTTGTTTAAAAGAATAAGGGTAAACTCCAAATGGCAAAAACAAAAGCAAAACAACCAATCACAAAACCATAGGCAACGTCAGAAGACAAAGGACAAGGAGGAAAAAGTATTTGCATTTCTGATCCCAGACAGATGGGCAATCTCCCTGTGGTAGGCTAATAATGTCTGTGCCCCCTGCACCCGCCTCTCCCCAAATGTTACCTTAACATGGCAAAAGGGACACTGTGGATGTGACTGAATTGAGGATGCTGAGATGGAGGGATTATCCCAGATTAACTGGGTGGTCGTGCAGTCATCACAAGGATCCTTGTCAGAGGAAAGCGGCAGGGTGAGTCAGACAAGGAGAAGTGGTGACAGAAGAGAAAGAGATTAGAAGATGCTATGCTGCTGGATGAAAGATGGAAGGTGGGGACATGAGCAGAGGAATGAAGGCCGAAACGAGAAAAAGCAAGGAAATGGGTCTCTCCTACGGCCTCCAGAAGGAAAGCGACCTTGTTGACATCTTGATTTGGGGGCTTCTAACCATTAGAAAAATTTGCCACCTCCTCAAAGCCTTACTAAGTGCTGATGAGGCTGTGAAGAAACAGGCCTCTCAAGCACAGATAAGGAAAGCGGAGACTGGATGGAAATCTCATGATTTATCCATGAAAATTCCAAATGTATTTGCCCCATGACCCAGCAATCCCACTTCCAGGATTTAATCCTACATATAAGCCCACACACACATGTGAAATGAAATACATACAAGTCTACAGTCTATTGTTCACTCAGCTGCAAGGGTAATCCTTTTACAGCTTAAGCCCGAGAGATCCACATCGGCCTTCAAGCTGTTTCTCTAACACTTCAGGCCTGCTCTTCTGAGGCCTCTGAATTTGCTATATTCTCTGTCACGCACTCTCCCCAGATGTTTGCAAGGCTCCGTTCCTCATTGCTCTGGGCTCTCTGCTCAAATTTCAACTCATCTTTCAGTCTCCCTGCTTTCCTTATCATTTCCCATTTCCTTACTGTGCTTTAAATATCTTTTCCTTGATACTACCAGACTCCTCATATAGTATTGGTTTAATGGTTTATTGCTTGTCCCCTTCACTAGAATATTGGCTGCATGAAAGCAAGGACTTTGTGTGTTTTGCCTTCTGCTGAAATCATAAGCATTCAATAGAGTATATTAAGTGTGTAATAGATAGGCGATGCCTGGGGGGCTCAGCGGCTGAGCATCTTGCCTTCAGCTCAGGGCATGATCCCAGAGTCCCGGGATCGGGTCCCACATCAGGCTCCCCTCAGGGAGCCTGCATCTTCTCCCTCTGCCTTTGTCTCTGCCTCTCTGCATCTCTCATGAATAAATAAAATCTTAAAAAAAAAAGTGTGAATAAATATTTGCTGAATCTTTATCTTTCTTTTGGTATTGTTCTCTTTCTCTCATTTCCACCTTTCTCTGTCCTTCCTAACTTGGAAAAAATAAAGAATTGAAATAATTCTTCTGGAATACCTTCCTACCACTCACAGAATCAAAATAAACTTTAGTATCCTATTAAGGCACTCTTTTTTGGTACCAAGCAATATTTCTAGCCCCATCTCCTCCCCAAAATAGTCCTTTGAGGCCTGCATTCCAGCAACACAGAACAATTTGCTGTTTCTTGAATAAAATATGTACTGTCACACTTATGTGAATTTCAAAATATCATTCCCTTCAAAAAGAATACCATTTCTTCCCATTCTCTCTCTACCTATTACATTGAACACATCCAGCTCAAATATCACTTCTTTGAGGAGCTTTCTCAAATACTCTCACAAATACTTTCCTCTTTAGACTAAGGTTACCTTACTTGTATTACAACATAGCATTTAATTCTTTCTAAATTGTATGATTGCTTATTTGTCTTTTCTTGATGAGGTTAGACCTAATATCTTAGGCATCTTTATATACTTTCAATCATTTAGGCCATATTTCATGTCCAACAAAGGTTTGCTCAAGGAATAGAATCATATTGTTGCATTTATTATTTATATGTTCTTTAAAAATTTTTTAAAACTGGGCAGCTTGGGTGGCTCAGCGGTTTAGCGCTGCCTTCAGCCCAGGTCATGGTCCTGGAGACCCGGAATCAAGTCCTGAGTCGGGCTCCCTGCATGGAGCCTGCTTCTCCCTCTGCCTGTGTCTCTGCTTCTCTCATTCTCTCTCTCTCTCTCTCTCTCATATGAATAAATAAGTAAAATCTTAAAAAAAAAAAAAAAAAACCTAATGAGTAGCTCTACAACGAATGCTATTCAGCAACAAAAGAGAAGGAACTACTGACACATGCTCTATAATGGAAGAATCTCAAAAAAACGTTAAGCCAAGTGAAAGAGGCAGGCACAAAAGGCCACATATTGTATGACTTCATTTAAATGAAATGTAGATTAGTGGTTGCCTAGGCTGGGGGTGGAAACTGTGAAGGGGCATGAGGGACCTTAGAGGGTGTGCATAAAAATGAAAATGTTCTAAGGCTGATTTATGGTGATGGTTGTACAATGTGATACAGTTTTTTAAAATCACTGAATTTTATGCTCAAAATGGGTTGATTTTAGAATATGAAAATGTAGCTCAATGAAGTTGTTAAAAAAGAAAAAAATGGATGAGTAATATTTTACATTTCTTGGTCTCAAGAAATGCTTAAATTGTCATTTAAAAAATTTATATGACTCTTGGGACCCCTGGGTGGTTCAGCGGTTTAGTGCCTGCCTTTGGCCCAGGGCATGATCCTGGAGTCCTGGGACCGAATCCCATAAGAGGCTCCCCATGTGGCGCCTGCTTCTCCCTCTGCCTCTCCTCTCTCTCCGTCTCTGATGAATAAATAAATAAAATCTTAAAAAAAAATTTATATGACTCTCAATTAACTTTTTGTGGTTTGTTCACTATCCTCATGTATTCTTACAACAAACTTTACTGAGGTTCTATAATGGGTCAGGTTCTCTGCAACACAATATAGATATGAAGATTAATAAATAGTCTGTCCTCAAGAAGCTCATAGGCCAGGAATGGCATCTATAAATATATGTTTATAAGGATATAAATGTATAGATAAAGCAATATAATTCTATTTCAGAATAATTTTTGTAGGATTTCCAATAAAAGATTCAGTTTGGGTCATTGTATTTTTCTTATTGTGATTAAGATATTTTATTGTTCATTATTTCTACATTTTAAAATAGGCAAGTGATACATGATCACTGAAAAAAAAATTAGAAAATTCGTGACCAAGAAAACAATTAATTTATAGTCCCCAGAAATCTACTACCATAAGTTAATAAGGGTGTAAGTTAATAATTCTGTTTCTAAGTTAATCAGAACATTTATTCCCTGAACATTAAATTATTATATATTGTGAACTTGGTTACAAATGAAACAAAGTCCCTCCATTCATTTCCATCAGCTTGCCATGTATATATTATAAGAAGACCATGCTGTATTACAAAGGAAAAATTAATGTACAATTATAAAATACCAAGGACCTGGTTTGATAACCACATTCAAATCAGTATCTTCACACATTAGATACAGAATTGTGTGAAATGAATGAATGTAGTCAGACTAAATGAGATTTAGATATTCTTATAGCATCGACTTACATATGTGTAGTTTTTACTGGATTTATTATCTATAAAAGGAAGATACTGTGAATGAATATTACTTTTGATGGGATTTCCTTTTTTCCATAAAGGTAACATACACCAACGTGCCTATCAAATGACTGTCAGACAGAAGCACATTAATTTAAAAAACGCAGGTCCCTTATTCACTGTCACATGACCTTTTTGCTCAAGTAAGGCTGGTTCAAATAACACACACACACACAAACTGAAGACTGCAAGACGATGTTTGCCTGAGATAGTGGCACCGGTGGTTTTGCTCAGATATAATATGCTGTTCTGCTAACTGAATTGTCTGGGGGACAAGTACTTTGAGTTGCTTTTCTAATGAAAGTAATACATTCGTACATAAGTATTCACAGGAGACCAAAGTGTGTTTATAAAGTGGCTTGTCACGATGAAAGGTCTGGTCCATGGCCACAGAACAAAAGCAAATTAACTGATGCAGGAAGATGACAAAGCCCCAACTAGAACTTTGCCAAGTCAAACTTCTACCTTTCACATTATCAGAAAAAGAAGAGTTTGGGTGATTAAGGAACTGGCTATCTGTGGAGTTAAAAGCACTTTAAAGAAAGTAGGCAAATATCCTTCATTTTCATGTTTCCAACCTCTGATCCATACTTGGAGCCACTATCTTTATAAATGCAGCATAAATTTGGGTTTGGTGAGAGACCAGATCTCTCTAAATGTATGCTTTCAGTTGCCGTTTTCAGCTATTTTGGAAGTTAAACGAGAACCTAGCCTTATTTTAAAGTAAATTAAGTTCAGGAAATTTTTAATAAAGACTCTCTAAATTTAGGAATAAAAAGGAAGTAAGGGAGAGCATGAGACCTAGTATTTCCTGGGAACTAGCTATGTGATGGCACTTTTACGTTCGCTATTAAATTAGCTCTCAAAAATCTTAGTTCTCATTTTTCCCATTTAAAAGGTAAGGAGGTTTGGGGTGCCTGGGTGGCTCGGTTGGTTGGGTGGCTGCCCTAGGATCAGGTGATGATCTCAGGGTCCTAGGATAGAGACCCCCTTGCCAAGTCCATCAGGCTCCGTGCTTGGTGGAGAGTCTGCTTCCCTTCTCTTCTCTGCTCCTCCCCATGGCTTGTGCTCTCTCCTTCTCTCCCTCCCTCTCAAATGAAGAAGTAAAAATCTTAAAAAAATAAAATAAAATAAAAGGTAAAGAGTTTTGAAGACTATATTTTGACCCAAATCAGATATTAGTAAGTGGCAGAGCTGGGTTTCAGAGGTATAGCAACTAAATTCTATTTTGCTTAATACAGAATAGAAATATATACAAAATCTTTTGTAGTTGAGAAACTAGGCTGTATTTAAGAGTGAATGACATGTTTTATCTATGTATCAAAAAAGCATTTTCAACCTGTAAATTAAGTCTTTTAATAATATCTACTGAAAAAAATCCAAGAGTCTAGAGCATGAGTAATAAGATCAGAAACAGTAGACATCATAAGCATTTTTTTCTTCCTAGAGAGTAAAAAAAAAAAGTGTAGTATTTTAACAGAATCATCTAACAAGGTAAAATAATTTGCTCTGATTTATAATCCAATCACATGGGAGACAGTAAAGAAGCTTTATATCTATGTAAATCATGGGAGAGAAACTGGTAAGATCTGATACATGCGTATAACTAAATACTGTTTTAAAAAAATGCTTTTTTTTAAAAAAAAGATTTTATTTATTTATTCATGAGAGACACACAGAGAATGGCAGAGACACAGGCAGAGGAAAAAGCAGGCTCCCTCTGGGGAGCCTGATGTGAGATTCAATCCCAGGACCCCAGGATCACAACGCTCAACCACTGAGCCACCCATGTGTCCCTAAAAAAATGCTTCTATACAATTTAAAGCTATTAAAACTTCACTCACCAATTAGAGAGAAGGGTTACCAGGGAATCCTTGGTTGAGAGCCAGCCAGTTCCTTCCTGGCATCCTCACTAGTTAGTTCTTGCTGAGATGTATGGGAATGACCACGCTGAAAAGGGGTCAGGATGGAGAAAGGCTTTTACAGCACAAATCCTTCAGCAGGTGGTATCTGTAGAGCTAGAGGGCAGCAGATAGTCTTCAGATGGTTTGCACAGTAGGGTATGTAGTAGGGAATACTGAATAATTCTTTGAGATGAACAGATTGGTCAGCATCAAGAGGAAACATGGTCTGCTTTGAAATGCACAGCGTAGGCTGGTGTTTGATATACCACACATCCGTGCAGGAGATGCGGGTAGCTGATTTTTCTGTGAGCTTACTATATGCACCACTATATGTGGATATAAAAATTAGAAGTTCAGCAGAGGAGAAACACAGTAAATAGAAAGCAGTTTGGTATCTGAAAAGAGAGCCATGCTTACAGTACAAAGAAGGGAGCAAGTACTTCTATTAAGGAAGAGTTAAAGGAGGCTTCAATGGGGGGACTGTTGGAACTGAATCTAGTTTTGAATGATGAACCGGAATTAGCCAGGAAGGGAAGGGAGAGGATAACTTTGGGGCATCAGTATTAGTTCCATACTGTTGAAGCATACAGTGGGAGGTAGGTGAAGAAAGAGGAGACTAGTTACGTAAGAGGTCCAGAGGTTTGGATCTTATCATTTAGGTGCTAGGAAACTGTTCTTGGCAGGGGAAAGGATATGATTACACGTGCAATTTAGCTGGGTTGTTCCAGAGACAGTTTAGATGGGAGGGGAAGCAATAGAAAGAGAAGATCCATTAAGGGGTGAAGTATTCTAGTCTAGGTGAGCAGATAGGTGAAGCGGTAGCTAACAGAGACAGAGAGGCAGGAACCAGAGAAGTTGCTCAAAAAGTGAAACAAAATAGCTCCCTGTTGTGGACAGGATGCTGCTCACCCAGGATCCACTTTCCTCCTTTTCCCTCCTTACTAACAAGACCAAATAATTTTGTTCAGGTACTTGCTGCTCTGATGGTAAACCAGACTAATATCACCTTGGACAAATCTGCCATGATGATGGTTCTGGGACCTGAAGCCTCCTACAGCGCAGTCCCCTTTCCTTTCCACATTCTTTCCCTTTATTTAACCACACCCTTAAGTGTGCCCTCAGGGCACAATGCCCTGGATCTGCCCCCACGAGACAGGACTAGGATCCACACCTACTCTTAAATATTCTCCTCCTGGTGGTTCCTTAGTATGGTCTCCCAGCCTCCAGGCTATAAAGATAGGTCCTAAGGGAGGTGGGGGTTGCCTCCTAGCTGCTACCAACACATGCTTCTGTCCCTGAGTCCCCCTAATAAGCCATTTCCCACCAAACTGAACTTGTCTTGCCTTTTTCTTCAGTCTTATAGCTCTTTCAGCTTTTGGGGGTCATTTTGCATGTACCCCATTTCATGGAATACTTGCCAATGATTACTTTAGGAATGGGCACCTGGTTTACTTCTAGCTAAGGAGACAGGAGGGAAGTCTACCAGGAGGCTCCAGGGAGAGATCCAGGGGGAACTAAGCAACTGTTTCTTCTGGATGTTGCTCTGTCTTGGTAAGACACACCCAGGACAACTATAGCCAAACTGCCACCAGCCTGATAATACACAGGACACTAGGAGGCAGGGCAGAGAGACAGAAAACCTTGATATCATGGCGTTGTCAGGTTAACTGTGCCCGATGCCCCAAATTGGCCAGAACCTTCACGTGGGACTTCTAGCCTCCAGAACTGTGAAAAAATAAAATTGTTGTTCAAGCCTTCCAGTCTCTGGTATTTTATTGCGGCAAACCAAGCTGACAAACATAAGCACCTTCTGCATAAATGTTAGGACTTGATCAGTGATATTCTGAAAGCACATTTAGGCTGTCCCTCACAGTGTCTTGCAGCAGAGTCTTCACAACCATCATATTAACATACCACCTTAAAATATGTTGAGAAGATCTATACGGGGATTATCTATTTCTGCATTACAAACCACCCTACACCTTAGTGGCATAAACACGGCAACCATTTGATTATGCTCACAGATTCTGTGGGTCAGGAATTGGAACACAGAGGATGGCTGGTGTCTGTCTGCTACATGATTCCCTGGGGCCTCTCAGGAAGACTCGAAAAGCTGGGCATGATCTATTGGCTAGGGGCTGGAACCACTGAGTGATCAGAGATCCAATCCCCATAAGATAGCTTATTTACCCATACTTCGGTGAGGTCCTTTTGGGACTGAGGATGGAGCGCCTCCTGCGGGCTCATCACATGACTTCTCTCGGAAACGCAGCTGAGTTACTTGAGTTCTCAGAAAGACCAGACAGAGGAAGGGTTTCAAGACAGCAAGCATCCTAAGAGACCTTTTTATGGCTGAGCCTGAGAAGTCATGTAGCGTCACTTCCATACTATTTTATTGGTTGAGGCTCTCACAAGCCCATTGAGATTTAAGGGAAAGAGACATAGATCCTCACTACTTGATAGGAGACAATGGGAGGAAAGTAAAAAAAAAAAAAAAATTGGAATAATAATTGTGGCCTTTTTTTTTTTTAAAACCACCACACTGTACTTCTGAAGAGAGCTCAGGAGAGCACCTGCTTTCTCTGCTCCTTTGCAGTTATGTGCCTGGCTAAGGTGATGATACAGAAGATGGAGCAAGGCAGCCATGGGGGTAAGCTAGGTGAGTGGCAGAGGGTTAAGGATGATGCCTATGTTTCTGACCTGATAATGTGGATAAACACTGGTACCCTTTAGGAAGACAGAGAAGAATGGAGTGGGTTTGGAGGGAAAGATCATATATCAGGTCTTACATATACTGAGTCTGATGTGCCTGTAAAGAGCTCCAAGAAGAAATATTGAATAAGCAGCAAAATATTTAGCACTAGAGCTCAGGAGTGGTCTGGAATGGAGATATAAATTGAGACTCACTGGCATATAGACAACTGGTAATTGAAGGCTTGGGCTTCATTTTCTGAAAGGTCTATTCTTGTCCTGTGATCAGAATGGTATTCTATTAAACAATTTACATGCTTAATAGTCATGTTTTATCTCTCAGGCAAATAAACTGCCTCTTAAGTTGTTTTGCTGTGATAGCTATCAGTGAGTGACCTAGAGTACCTTTAAATGGTGTACAAATTCAATTTAAACACTGAACAAATAAAAACATTCACCAACAGACCCACTCTAAACGTGAGGGTCTACTTAATTGACAGGACCATTATATGTACTAAGCTGTCTCAGTCACCAATAGCTTTTTTGCCTTCTCAGTATGTGTATCAACCTTCACTTTTCACCTCTATATATTTAACTTAATACTCCTACATTTGATTCTAATATGCTTACTTCACAATACATTTGCTATTTCCTTTAAATAAAAACACTGTGTGGATTAAAAAAGATACAGTACTATTGCTTAAATGCGATGGTGAGTACCTTTATTATTCTTATTCTTCTTTAAACTACATGTATCTGTTGCATATACTCTTTTGTATGAATGATACATTTCATAATTTAAAAAAGCATTTTAAACCACTCTCAGGGCAGCCTGGGTGGCTCAGCGGTTTAGCGCCGCCTTCAGCCCAGGGTGTGATCCTGGAGCCCCAGGATCGAGTCCCATATCATGCTCCCTGCACAGAGCCTGGTTCTTCCTCTGCCTGTGTCTGTGCCTCTCTCTCTGTATCTCTTATGAATAAATAAATAAAATCTTTTTTTTTTTTAAACCACTCTCAGTAGCCTTTAAGTCGGAATAAATTCAGTATTTTTATTTGCAATGAATGATTTAAGACTGTGCCTACTTTATGAAAAAAGGATGTTAGTAAAATTATAGGTATTTATTATCACCACTACTAGCATCTTCAAAGTCTTGGATATGTGAGTGATATAAGCTTGAACAGATGCCCAGCAAACAATAAAACATGACATGGCATGTTTTATTAGCTCGTTAATACATGCCTTGGGTGCAATGTGAGGGACAGGTTGTGAGTAAATGTACCAGTGAAATATACCCCAGAGTATCTTAATAGTTTTATATGGCACTCACTGTTTCACTTTTAAATCTCTTAAAATATGTTTTCTTTTCAATATAGTTTTTACACACACACACACACACACACACACATTTTTAATCCCACAGAAAGGAAAATAAACTCTTCCTATTTCTAATCTACAAAAATAAACTTCCAACATGAACTCCCTTCCACTTTGAAAAGGTTAATTAGCTTCTTTGAACTCAAACTCACTGATTCTCTAGTTAACCTTCCTTGCCGACTTTCATCCATTTTTATGGGAAGAGTCTGCAAAGCCCTGGATTTTCCACATTATTTTATGCTTCTGCTTGCATGCTGCACAATGACGTCCCCATAGAAACACTGTATTCCTCTCTGGCTGCCTGAGGATGACTGCTATCATGAATAACATGAAGAAATCCATGACCAACTAACTAGTGGAAAGGAATGGTCATCAATGTCCTTCAACCTAGGAAGGCAACAGTAACTATAACAGAAATTTAGGAAAAACTTACTAAAATGTACAAGACCACATCGGAGGTCATCTTTGCATTTGGATTCAAAGCTCATTTTGGTGGCGGCAAGACAACTGGCTTTAATGACTTATGATTCATGAACCCAAATACAGATTAGTAGGATGTGGCCAGTATGAAAAAGAAAAGATCTCAAGAAAACACTGAAAGGTACACAAGAACAGACTGAAAAAAGTCAGGGAGAACTGCAGAGGCCAAAGAAGTGCTAGGAAAAAGGAGCAGATTCTGCAGTGACTTTGTCTGTGGTGATTGTGCAGATTATTCATAAAGATTAACAAACTAGGAGAGCTTTAACAAATGCACACACACACACACACACACACACACACACACACACACAAAACCCCCACTGTAGATGCTTCCTGAACAGCCATGACATGACCTTCCTGAAATTCTAAGGACGAAACCTCTGCTGTCTTTAGCCTGGGGAGGGTTGACAATCCAGTTACTTGGTAGTTTCTAGTCCTGGAAGGCAGGACTTGGGTCCTCAGGCTAGAAGCCTCTAGTCAACTGCTCCAATCAGAACCCTAATGACAGGGTTGGCCTAGATAGACCTCCAGGTCTCCAGAGATCTTTTGACTCTTTTTTTTTTTTTTCAATATTTTATTTATTTATTCATGAGAGACAGAGAGAGAGAGGCAGAGACACAGGCAAAGGGAGAAACAGACTCCTGGCAGGGAGCCCGATGCAGGACTTGATTCCCGACCCCGGATCACACTCTGAGCCAAAGGCAGACACTCAACTGCTGAGCCACTCAGGCGACCCCCTCTGACTCTTTCTGACTCCCAATTCACTACTGGTAAAGCTACACCCAGACTCTGGGGCTTCAAAACAGTAATCATTTGTGTCTGCGGATGAGCTATGTTCAGCTAATCTAGACTGGTGACTCTGCTTCTCACCGTATGTTTCTGGGTTGGCTGGAGAGGCTCTGTTTCAAGTGTTTCTCATTCTTGGGATCCCTGGGTGGCGCAGCGGTTCGGCGCCTGCCTTTGGCCCAGGGCGTGATCCTGGAGACCCGGGATGGAATCCCACATCGGGCTCCCGGTGCATGGAGCCTGCTTCTCCCTCTGCCTGTATCTCTGCCTCTCTCTCTCTCTCTCTCTGATGACTATCATAAATAAATAAAAATTTAAAAAAAAAAACAAAAAAAAAAACAAAAAAAAAAACAAGTGTTTCTCATTCTTACTGGACCAGAAGTCTAGCCAGAACAGATTTTCTGCATAGTGAGCACAGAAGCCCAAGAGAGCCTCCTATTGGCCAAAGGAAGTCAAATGGCTGGGTGCAGAGTTCAAGAGCATAGAAATACACCCTGCCCACCGTGAGAGAAGACTGCGGTTAAATGACAAAGCACATGGAAACATTTATTATATTTCACAATTTCTTTGGTTCAGAATTCAGTAATGGCTCAGCTGGGTGGTTTTAGCTTGAGGCCTCTCATAAAAGACTAGAAATACTATAATCTGCAGACAAAGACACTGAGACCAACCTGTATAAATACCTACATTTCTAATTATTGTCTATTACTTTTTAAAATATACTTTTGTGCAAAGCAGTAAATTTTATGGGAAAATGCTATTTAGATGGTACTTAGCACTAAAACAAAAGGCTGTGATACATAAAGAACAGGTTAAAAGATGATGAACATTGACTTAATTACACAAAATACACAGTGAGACAGTAAGAAAGCAGGAGACATAAATTTTCAGTCACTTAATAAGTTGAGAAAGAGAACACCTGTTGAACTCCTTGGCCCTTGACCTACATGTACTTCCACTGCACAGGGAAAGGGTACTCAAGATAGGAGAGGTGCACAGAGAGTTCTGGAGATCTACAAAGGGTTTCCCTGAAGTCTTCAGCTGAGTATTACCAATGCATGGGTGCAAGAATACTATCAAAGTGTGAGGAAAGAACCATTCAGAAGGTATTGAGGGAACAATCCCTAGAGCTCATACAGGGCTGGAATTAGTTCCTGTTCCCACTAGTCAGAGTGGAAAGCCTCATAATTCACAAGGTATCAGCAGAGTACTCAGAAAGGTTTTGCTGTAGAAGTGGGGAAAATTAGACCTAGACTAAATGCTATTCCAGTCCTGCCTAACAAAACTTAAAAGACCTGAAAAGATCAAACGTTTTCCAGTAACTAAACTGTATTCCAGAAGAGCACTCAAGAATATTTATAGAGATACAAAAAGATCTAGAATCCAATGAAATAAAATTCACAGTGTCTGGCACCCACTCAAAAATAACCAAGCATATGGGCAGCCCTGGTGGCTCAGCTGGTTTAGCGCCGCCTTTGGCCCAGGGTGGGATCCTGCAGACCCGGGATCGAGTCCCATGTTGGGCTCCCTGAATGGAGCCTGCTTCTCCCTTTGCCTGTGTGTCTGCCCCCCCCCCTCTCTCTCTGTCTCTCATGCATAAATAAATAAAATCTTAAAAAGAAAAAAAGCATGCAAAAAAAAAAAAGTAAGGGGGCTAGGAAAACACAATGCAAAATGAGGAGAAAAATCAGTCAATTGAAATCAACTCAGAAATGACACAGATGATAGAATTAGGAGACAGGGATATTAAAACAGTTTTCATAACTGTAGTCCATATGGTCTAGGAACTAGAAGAAACATTGAGCATGTTAAATAGAAACACAGAAGATATAAATTGGTGAACTTGAATGTACACCAATAGAAATTATCCAAAATGAAATGCAAAGAGAAAAACACTGAAAAAAAATACAGCAACAGTGGGCTCTGTTAAGCAACCTATTACAGAAGTAATTTGAGACCCTGTGAGAAGGAGAGAGGAGGACAGAAAAAGTATTTGGAAGAAATAATGATCAAAAATTTTCCAAATTTGATGAAAACAATAAACTCACAGATCTAAGAGGCTCAATGAACCCTAAGCACAAGAAACATGAAAAATATGACACCAAGGCACATCATAATTCAAATGCTCAAAACCAATGGCTGAGAAAAAAATAGAAACAGTGCAAGAAATTTAGACACATTTTGTACAAAATGTGAACAAAAATAAGCAACAAAAATAAGGATGGCAGCAACTTTCTTTTTGGAAACATATGTAAGAAGACAGTGAAGTAACATAAAAATTTGTCAATCTTGAATTTTATATCCATTGAATATATCTTAAAAACAAGGTCAAAATAAAAGTTTTTTCTTATACAAAAGCTGGAAGAATTAATCACCAGTAAACCTGTACTAGAAGTAATGTTGAAAGAAGTCTATGAAGGAGGAAAATAACACCACATAGAAATTTGGATGATTGAATGACTGACAGAAAGAAATGAAAAGCACTGAAGATATTAACTATGGGGATAATATAAAGACTTAAAAAATTTTAAGACCCTTTAAAATATAATTCAATGTTTAAAGCAAACATAGTAACACTATGTTGTGAGATTTATACTATATACAAACTAAATACATGAAAATAACACAAAGCCTGAGAGGGAAGAAGTAGAAATAACCATTTGTAAGCTTCCCCTATAAGTAAAAGTATACTGTCATTGAAACTAAACTGTGATAAATTAAAGCCATATATTATAAATTCAAGAGTAACTACTAAAAATGCAGCAAAGAGTTGTAGTTAACAAGTAAAAATGGAGGCAAAAGGGCATTATAAAAAAATAATGTAAGGGAAGGCAGAAAAAGAAGAAAATGGAAAAAAGAACAAATGGGATAAATAGCAAACAAATAACAAAATAGCAGAGTTAAACTCAATCGTTTCAATAAACACATCAAGTATAACTGATTTAAACTCACAGATTAAAAGGTAGAGATTGCCAGACTAAATAAAAGAGCAAGATCCAAATAAATGCTACATATACAAAGCCCACTTTAAATATAAAAACGCTTTTACCATTAAAAAAATAAATAAATAAATATAAAAACAGTACAAGAATGGAAAAAGATATACCTCATTTCAATTAAAAGAAAGCTGAAGTGGTTAAATTAGTATCAGATAAGGGAGAGATCAGAAAAACAAAACAAGACAAAAATCAATATAAAGAATATTACTAGGGCTAAAAAAAGATCATTATAAAAAAGATAATGATAAAGGGATAAAATAATCAAGATAACATAAGGATCCTAAAGGTTAATGTGCCTAAAGCAGAGCTTTGAAATACATGATGGAAAAACTGACAGAACTATGGCCAGGAGAAAGCAAAAAATCAATAATTATAGTCAGAAACTTTAACACCCTTCTCTTAGTAATTGAGAAAACGAGCTGAATGAAAACAATTACAGATATAGAAGACTTTAATGACACTATCAACCAATCTGACTTAATTGATATTTACATAACACTCCATAAAAAATAGCAGAATACATATTCTTTTTAAGTGAACATTTCCCAAGATACATCTTATCTGGGTCATAAAACAATATATTTAAAATATATTTAAAATATATTTAAATATTTGCAATTTACTGTACATCAATAAAGCTGTATCATTAATTTAACAACTATTTTTGAGTAACTACTAATGTGTTAGGCACAGTTCTGGTGTTGGGAATACAATGATAAACAAAATCCCACCTCTCATGGAGCTAATATGCTTGTAGGAGAAACTATAAGAATAATATCAAATAGTTACAACTGTGATTAATAAAATAAAGGGAATTAGGTAGGGTGGCTACTTAGGATTGGGTGGGGGGCTCGTTGATATATGATATGAATATCAAGAAGGGGCCAACTATGTTAAAGTGGAGGAAGATTACCCCTAGCCTTTATTGTTTTGGCTTTCCAATTGTTTTTATATACCTCTAACCCCTATAAATCATCATAATGACAACTGATGAATTAGCTTTCCCAAAGGTTAATTTGATCATGTAATTTATTTTAAAAATCTTCAATCCAAAAAAAAAAAAAAAAATCTTCAATCCCAGGGGATCCTCGGGTGGCTCAGCTGTTTAGTCCCTGCCTTTGTGCCCAAGGCACGATCCTGGAGTCCCGGGATTGAGTCCCGCGTCGGGCTCCCGGCATGGAGCCTGCTTCTTCCTCTGCCTGCGTTTCTGCCTCTCTCTGTCTCTCTGTCTATCATGAATAAATAAAATCTTAAAAAAAAAAAATTCAATCCCTCTCTTACATACTAAATCTGGTTTTAGCTCTATATCTGGCATTAAAAGTCTTCAATCATGTGACAAAAGCTACTTTTCCAGTATTTTTATGATTTTTCTATTCTAATTTGGATGAATCCCTAATCTTAAATATGTCTCCCGACTTTTGATCATGTTTCCTCTGGTGGAATGCCATCCTCCTCCATCAGCAGACATCCTTTCCATCCTTAAATGTCCATCTCATATATTACATTTTCCTTCATGTCTTTCCTGATTTTCCCAACCAGATGTGACTTTTGTTCACATTTTCCTCCTGTTAGTTTTTTTCTTTTTTTTAAAGATTTTATTTATTTATTCATGAGAGACACAGAGAGAGACAGAGACATAGGCAGAGGGAGAAACAGGCTCCATGTAGGGAGCCTGATGTGGGACTCCCAGCACCACGGGATCACACCCTGAGCCAAAGGCAGGTGCTTAACTGCTGAGCCACCCAGGCATCCCCTGTTAGGTTTTTCAATGGACAAAACTCATCTTGCTCATCTTTTTCTTGTATTTTAGAAGGTGGCATTGAGCTTTGCAGGTAGGAGCTAATCTGTAACTTTCTGGTGGACTGAATTATCTTTTTTATATTTTACTTGAAAGCTGCTAAGGGACTAATAATAGAAGATAAGCATAAAGAAATAAAAAAAACAAATAGATGGACAGAAGTTATCTTTCCTATTTCTCTTAATCTACTGACAGCATAATCTACACTTGGAAAAAAACAGAATGGATCTTTGTAATTTTAGTGACTATGTTCAAACCAGTTCTTTTCCAAGAGAACTGGATCCTCTTTAAAACCCTCTCACTTTCTGAGACTGGAGTCAAGCCAGCATTTACAGAACCTCTGAAGACAGGAAAGAGGTTCCCCACTTCAAATGCTGTTCCCCATTTCAACACCAACATGAGAGTTGTAGAGGACTGTGGTTAGATTCTCAAGGAAGGAATAGAAGAGGGTGGGAAATAAATAATAAAGAACCAGAGAAAGAGTGTCTAGGGGTCTCTAAGACAACTCCAAGGTTTCCATGCCTTGTTTGGAGGAACTCCTAGAACTCAACCCACAGTCGAACTCATGATTTATTACAGCAAAAGAATACAAAGCAAAACCAGCAAAGGGGAAAAAGCTGCAAGAGATGAAGTCTGCAGGAAATTGGATGCAAGTTTCCCAGAGTCCTCTACCAGTGGAGTCACACAGGATGTGACTGATTCCTCCAAGAATTAACACATACTATAACATATGAAATGCTGTCTACTGGGGAAATTCATTGGAATCTCAGAGCTCAGTTTTTCAGAGGGGTTGGTCACCCCCTATCTAGCATATGCCAAAATTCTAGACTCCCAGAAAGTAGGTATTCAAAATAAACCACACTGTTTGCAGAAACAGTTTGGGTACAGTGAGCTTTACTTATCAGTTAGATAATGGTAGAGACACTCCTAAAATCCAAGTTCCTAGATGGCAGCCATGGGCCAACCTTATAAGCAGGTTTTTCTTTTCTTTTTTAAAAAGGATTTACTTACTTAAGGGGGTAGGGGCAAAGGGAGAGGGAGGGCGAGAATTTCAAACAGGCTTTCCCCTGAGCACAGAGCCTGATGCAGGGCTCCATCCCATGACCCTGAGATCATGACCTGAGCCAAAATCAAGTCAGATACTTACTTGGCTGAGCCATCAGGTACCCTATAAGCTGGCTTTTCTAAGGACAGCAAGCTTTTTCTGCATAGGAATATATTGAAAATATTCTTAATTTTGATTAAAAAACAAATCTCACTTTCAGATTTTTTTTTTTAGCAAATAGTATGAAATAGAGCAGAGTCATATACATAAAGAGGCTCATCATAATACATAATATTGCTAAAATTCATTACAAAAAAGAAAACAGGGTAAGCATCTAAAAAATTGTGCAATGGTTCCGTAAATTATAGTAGTATGGAGAAATATTAAGTAGCCATTAAAATTAAATTTTGAAGACTTTTAATGACAAATCCTAGGGAACAAACCACGGTAAAAACTTATATAGAATAGTAACTCTAAAATGGGAAAGATACAGAATGAAATCTAGAAGGAAATACACTGAGGAGTAATCACGATTCATTTCTGGGGAATGGTTTATGTAATATAATTTTTATTTTCTTCTTGACCTTTTTCTATGCTTTCAATTTTTATTTAATGAACATGCAGTTACTCTTCTAATTAGAAACAAAGTATAAGATAACTATATTAAAAAGATTATTTTAGATATAAAGGTCTGTGGATTCAAAGCCAATTTTACTAAAACGTAAAATATTTATTGGGTATAGTGAGTAACAGGAATACCACGTACAAAGCAGAACCTTACTGGGGAACTCTTAGAATGGTAAACAACCATTACATTTAATATGCAATTTTTCAGGACGCCTGAGTGGCTGGGATTGAGTATCTGCCTTCTGCTCAGAGTTTGGTCCCAGGGGCTGGGATCAAGTCCTGCATCAAGTCCTGCATCAGGTTCCCCACAGGAAGCCTGCTTCTCCCTCTGCCTGTCTCTCTCTCTGTGTGTCTCTCATGTATGAAATCTTTAAAAAATATATGCAATTTTTCTATTTAATATGCTTTTTTTTCCAATTAGCTAACTAACAACAACAAAACAGGTAGAGGGAGGGGAGATATTATGAATGCTAAAGAAAGCACATGGCTAATTTTTATTATAAGGGAAAAATGGCTCACAGACTAGCAAACACAAAAATAAAAATGTTGTTTTTCAATGGCTAGAACAAGGGATGAATTTCCGAAATCACTTCGAATGTTTACATGATCACAATTTACCTATTATCTGTCAAGTGTTACCGACAGAAGTCACAAAATTTTCATCGTTTAGAGGAGGATTAGGTAATTACTCTACAAACTTATGGAGAAGGTGATTTTGAATCTGTTCAGTTGTAATTCCCCTCCGTTTGCTTTTAATGCATCTCCCCGGTCACATAGATACGACTCCACAAAAAGCTATTTTTGTACTACCCAGGTTCTCCATCACTGCATTAAGTAGCCATATAGAAAACAGACTGCTATTGTATTCTCTTCTCCCTAGGGAGATGAAATGGTTTGCAGCTGATTTTAAATCACAAAGCAATTCTTTTGTGTACTGAATTGGCCCAAGGCTACGGAGGTTGTGCCACTCGCTTCCCACATGACCTCCACTTGTGGCTGCTACCCAGTCATGCCAGAACACGAAAACCTTGAAGGCGCTCCATGTGGGGCGGTGCTCTCTGCCTCTGAAGTGATTCCTGGGCCAAGTCAGAAAACCCAAATTCTGAACTGCCATTGCAATGGCAAGCACACTTAAGAGGAGGGGGAAAATAAAGAGTGCCAGGATTTTTCTGGTTAGGAAGGGAAATGTGGTTAACCTAAATTGGACCTAGGGCACAAATGGAGACATCAAGAAGCACCCCCACAGCTTCAGTTCAACTATGCATTTTGCTTCCGTTATAAAAAGAAAAAAAGGAAAAAAAAAAACAACAAAAACCCAAAACAGCGCTTTATATGGTTTGGCTATATTCAGGAATGTAATTGCTTAAAGAAGGTCTCTAGTGCTTTCAAGGGCTGTGTTTGAGGAGATGGTAGGGAAAGAGGGCAGACGAACAAAGCATCGCTACAGATTCTTTTGAGTAAAACTAGCTAATCAAAGTCAGCAATTAGTGCTTACTAAGTGGCAGTGCACAGATCAACAGTCTTTCAAAGACTTTTGTTGCTTCCTCTTTTCTCTTTCCCAGGAAGAAACAGATTATGTGGGACTTGGACTCAAAAAACCTGGGTTCAGGTCATGTCACTGGGAAACATGCATCCCCAAATAGTTTCCAGACACTGTGCTTTCCTGCTATTTGTCATCCCTGAATTTCAGGCTTTTCCTCTATAAAATGGGCATACCAACCAATGTCCCCCCTTTCATGGTGATTGTATAGAAAGAAAATATTAGCACACTGTAAAGTACTCTTGGAGTGTTTATTATTGTTGTTGCCATTAGGTTGCCTGACACATAGGAAGTACTTAACAAATGTTCACGAAATTATTACCGAATTAGGTTAGTTATGGCAGACAAATGGTAGGAGCGGATAAATCAAGAACCCTAAAACCAGTAATAACACTTTCGCCTAAGGGTAGCCCCAGTGGCGCAGCGGTTTGGCGCCGCCTGCAGCCTGGGGTGTGATCCTGGGGTCCCGGGATCGAGTCCCACATCGGGCTCCCTGCACGGAGCCTGCTTCTCCCTCTGCCTGTGTCTCTGCCTCTTTCTCTCTATGTCTATGAATAAATAAATAAAATCTTAAAAAAAAAAACACTTTCGCCTAAAAATTAAAGTACTTAACTGTAAAATATTAATATCTTACATGGAACTAAGTTGAACACCTAGAACTATCCCAGGGGAAAACAATGGCTCAACCACCAGAAGAGGTCACTATAATCATCAAAAATGGTGGGATCTCAGGTACGGCAGAGGATGCTAACGAATTGGGTTTCATTAAGGTAGAAAGGCAGAAAATGAGAAGAGTCTGGAGTTCAAATCTCAACTAATAAGTTGTATGACCGTGGGCAAATTATTTAATCTTTTCTAAACCTCAGTTTTCCCATATATAAAATGGGGAAGCGGTAGTGTCTCCTAGCAGACTTCTGTGAAGATTAAATGAAGAAACATAGATGAGTTGCTTGGCAGTGTTATGTGCTCATCTATCATCATCTTTATCATACTATATATGAGGCAACTTTTTATGAGTGGAGCTACATTAGGAATCCTCCATTTTACCATCTGCTATTAACCCTCAGCTATGGTATAGTGAAGTATGTTAGGTTTTTGAAAAATGCAGCAAAGGGGGGTCCCAATGTGGTCATATATCCTTGCCAGGTCTCCACATACCACTATGCTGCTTAGGCGAAGCTAGATATGCCTACTGGGAACTGTGGTTCCTTGAACCAAATGTTAGCAGACGTTCAAGGTACAATTCCTCATATTTTACTTACCACTCTTTGAACCATCCAGAGTCCCTGGGTTATACTTTCAAATTTTCTATCCAAGTTGCTCATGCCCTATGTTTCATTTCCAGGAAAATTTGTCTTTCTTTTTTCAAATGGAAATGTCAAAAAGCCTAAGATGTGCATACGTGCGTATTTTCTCTAATTTGCAGTGAATCAAATCTTGCTAATACAGATGCTAAGAAAGTTAGAATAATGAAACACTAAGACAGGAATCCTGTATAACAGTATATACCATGTTAAATGATGGTGGTGGTCAATGAGGCAATTGCTTCACATTCAATATCTTACTGAAATGAAGTAACTGCATTTTAAAGAAATAAAACCTAACCCATAAGATGTCCTGTTAAATGAGTCAAAAAACCTTAATTCTAGGTCCATATAATTAATTCAAATGATCCAACTGCACAACCATCCTACTTCTTATCACAGAGAAGTTAATAATTGTAGTAAATTCTGGATCTTGTAAAAGACCTTCCTCCCTCAGGCCCCCAAAAGTGGTCTTCTTCAGATCATGTCCACTCTTCTGGGACATGGAAAGCCCCTTCCTCGGGGGAAAGGCTGGGCCCAGCCACCTCAGCACGAGCTGTTTCTCCAGCCTGCCTGCCTGGTGACGGTGCTACCTGCCAGCCAGCAGCATCCTGGTGTCTACCGGGCTGCGGCAGATTGAACAGACTGTGAATCCAGCCAGAGGATAAGAGGTTGTTTTAATTGGCTAAATCTGCTATGTACTAAGCGTATGGCCATGAATTTGTAGCCAAAACACTAATCTAAAAAAAATGTCATGTACAATTTAAACACAAAACAAGAATGACATTTTCACTCGTCAATTCTAGTTTTGCCATGAGGGTTTTTAACTTAACATTTTATAATGAATACCAAATCCTTACCTTTGCTGAAGTAGAATTTTCATGGTATACTCCTTGGACCAAGTCCATAAGAGCGCTTGCTAAAAGTTCCACAACCTAAAAAACAATAAAAAAGAATCAAGATAAATAATTATAAAATTTTGCCCGCATTTTTACCTCAGAATGCCTCAGAAGGCTTGGTAGCAAGGCAGTATGTGTGTTTGATAGAAAAAATAGGGCTATATACAAAGATCCTGGCAATGGCATTGCTCACCTGGATATTAGAGCTGTGATCCAGTTTTTTTCAGGCATAATTCAAGAAAAAAAATCTTATAAGCATAGCATTGAACTAATATACATGAAAATCCAGTAATAGCCATTTTGAACATAAGCTTAAATTTTAGATACCTAATGAAATTTTAACTCGATTTATTTTCTGTATGTTTATTTCTGTCAGGTGGATAATTTTTCAATATCTCCATTCCGGGAGTCATTACAATGCTAATTTTCATACTTAATACAGAAAGAAAAGCAAAAGCAAAAGAATGGTTAACCTTTCAAATGTGTTCATTCTGTTGTACTTAAAATGCACTGTGGATATGTTTGGTGTAGGGCCCCTGGGTCAAATGTACCATAAACACTAAAAATTTTTATAGAACTGCAATATTGAAATCATATTCATCAAACCTGTAGTATTTCCAAGACTCAGGCTATTAACAAAACAAAAAAAAAAAAAAAAAAGAAAAAGAAGCAAAATCAAAAGCTTTGAACTTGTTCCAGAATGTAAAACAAGCAGAAAACAGTCTCTTTGGAGGTACTGCACAATTTACAGTTGTTTGCATAAAACATCTTAATTCAGGAGAATAAAATAGTGGTATTACTCTAATGTTCAATGCAGCCATTTCAAATGGAATTCCTCAAAGCAGCCCCAACCACTTCTCAAAAAGTCTTAATATCTTGTATATTTAGCTTCCTATATTATGCAGTTCCCGTATCTGATTCCCACTCTCTGCTTCCTAAAATTTAGCTCAGTTCTGATTGAATTAAAGGATTTTGTTTCAGCTTTTATCATTCTTGTAATTGAAGACATTATTAAGCCAAAGGATACAGACCCAAACAAGAAGGTACTTTAATCTCAGGTACCTTACATTTAATAAACATTTTCTTAGAGGTAGATTATATTAATTTGTGGAAAGACTTGCTTTAAAATTTTAATACATGGGCATTTATCTCCAAATTTATATTTACATTCATACTATGTAACACAGACAAGGCTGCTGATATGGAAATTTTGCTGATTAAAGGCATATTTTTTTTTCTAGCTCTGCAGATGGGTTAATTTGTAAGACCTATACAAAGTCTTTTTTTTTTTTTTTTTAATCACATTGCCCTTTAGGTAACCAAATACTTAAGAAATATTGTAGCAATATGAGCTGCAGAGGAACTAGAAGGACAATGATCCTACAGTGTTACCAGATGTGTTGAGTTATTTAAGTGGGGAGAAAAGAAAATGAATGGATTTTTTCCCCCTGAAGGTATCAGATAAGCCCTATTCCCAAATCCAGAAGGATAGAGTATCGCCAATAGGTCTATGAAAGATTGTAACTAAATGCAAAGCATCAGATTGGATTACAGTTTATACAAGCAACATCCCAAGATCCCCCTGATGGCTGGACACGTAATACAGATCAATCACTCACTAAGAAATGTTATGGTTTTGAAACAGTTTGAGCTCTGAGACCAGTACTGGTGAAGCGAAGAGGGATTTCAAAGAGAAAGTCCAACATTCAACGTCAAAATGATGGCATGAACTTTTAACAATGGCTCTGGATAACTAGATTATGCCTTTACTTCCCCGAAAATTTTTTTTAAATTTTTATTTATTTATGATAGTCACACAGATTGAGAGAGAGAGAGAGGCAGAGACATAGGCAGAGGGAGAAGCAGGCTCCATGCACCGGGAGCCCGACGTGGGATTCGATCCCGGGTCTCCAGGATCGCGCCCCTGGGCCAAAGGCAGGCGCTAAACTGCTGCGCCACCCAGGGATCCCTTCCCCGAAATTTCAAACCAGAGAGAAGCAACAGAAACATTTTATTCTCTCACTCTTTTTCTCTTTTATGTAATTAGCAAATATAGGCAGACCTACACTTACAAGTTTATAATTTATAAATGACCCATACTTCCAAATAAGCCACTCACTCAAACAGGATACACCTTCATACTCAGTGATGACCACTGAGGAAAAAACTTTGGACTTCTTTGGGTTAACAAGTCAAGGATGGTAAGAGATTATGAAAAGCAGGAATAGCCTAAGGGAGTTGAGTGTTTCCCAGGCAAGGGTGACTGACTCAGTGCACACATAAGCCTCTTTCCATTGCCTGAAATGTTTCCTTTACTTTTATTTATTTTTTTTTACTTTTATTTTTTTAAAAAGATTTTATTTATTTGACAGAAAGAGAGAGAGAGAGAGAGCACAAGCAGGGGGAGCGGGAGAGGGAAAAGCAGACTCCCCATTGAGCAGGGAGCCTGATGATGCGGGGCTGGATCCCAAAACCCTAGGATCATGACCTGAGCTGAGGGCAGAGCTTAACAAACTGAGCCACCCAGGTGCCCCTTTACTTTTAAAATTATACCAAAGACAGATGTGTTTAAGCTCTCATCTTCCTTTAAAATTGTTATATTTCTAGAAAGACCACAGGACTAGCAACAACACATACTTTAACAAGGCCATTTAATGATCTGAACCTTTTTTTCCCAATATATGGCTTACCAACACAGGCATTCACCTGTTTAGACATCTCTTATACTTAAATATAAGAAAGCACCTGCGTAATACTTTTCTCCCTTAGATTCTTGTGAAATGACTTGTTCCAGCAGTGCCAAATGGTAGCATGGATAGTGTCTGCCAGGGAATCCAGAAGCCTAATTGCCAGATGTCCAGGGACTAAGAGCCTAAGCCCCCCACTTCTTGGCGCTCTAGACAAGACCCAAGGGCTTCTGTTCTTTAGGCCTAGGGAAGATGGGGCGCAAGCGAACACTTTCTACTACAAAAAGAAGACAGACTTAAAAGAGCATCAAGGTTAGCCACTCTTGGAAGGTCAACAAATTAGAGGGCTGTAATGAAAGAAAGTAGAGCATTAAGAGGCAGAGGATCCAGATTCTATTTCAAGGCCTACTACTAATTTCACTGGGAGATCTGGGGCAAACCGATGCATTTCTCAGAGTTTGGGGTTTTCTCAAATATAAAATGAGGGAAGTTGCAAAACACAACTCTTGAGGGTCCCTTCCAAATCTGATTCTGAGCTTCTAGAAATGCAAATCTTAGTATTTATAATTAGGCATGTAAATTTGAAAACTGTTTTTTTTTTTTTTTTTTTTGGTAAACTTTGATGAGTTATCTTTGCTCAATTATTTTTATCTGTTTTCTTCACATGGACCTTTCTCTCTGTCTGACCTCTGATGACTTTCTTTGTGAAAGTGTTTGCACCCAGTCCTCCTTGGTTCCAATACCTAGAATCATAATGAAACAATTTCCATTTTCTAAACCAGTTCCATTTTTTAAACGACTGTAACTGGTAGCCCACCCCACCAGCTGACAAAAACGTCGTCTGTGGGGCAATTAAAGGTCAACATTGCTGAGTTCTGGGTCTTGAATGGCTCTAATGCTTGGGAAGAATCATACTACCAGATTCAGAATGATGCCAGGTTTAAGTGCAAACTTGAGTCAAACAAATAATGGCTCTACTTCGTTGCATGGCTTCCTCTCTACTGAGGACACATGCAGAACACATAGAAGAGGATCTGTCACCATTAATGTTACAAAGTTTACTTTAGCTGTCTAGAGAATAATCAAACAGGAGATAAGTTTCTTTATTTCTGCATTTCTGGGAGGTGCAAGAATGGGAGAATTCCTTACCTGCATGTGCCATACAAAAACGCTTTTCTCTCTGATTTGTCCTAAACCTGACTGTACAGCAATGCCATATGCTATTCCCCAATCTTCTGAGTAACACCCTAGATTTCAGTGAGCCTGAAGTGGTAACTGCTCAGACTGTCAATGTTATATGGGCTGGCTCCTTGGGCCACCATGTATGAAATAAATTTATTATTATTATTATTATTTTTATTGAGGTATAATTGATGGATTGAGTTTTTTAAAATAAGTTTTATTTTTTAATTTTTAAAAGATTTTATTTATTTAATCATGAAAGACACAGACAGAGGGAGAAGCAGGCTCCATGCAGGGAACCTGACATAGGACTCAATCCCAGGTCCCCAGGATCATGCTCTGGGCTGAAGGTGGTGCTAAACTGCTGAGCCACCCAGGATGTCCTGGATTGAATTTCTTAATGGTTAATTTAGAGGACAAATTTCATCAGTCTCAGGGGAATATGTAATTGCTTCATTCTTTATCTTTTGGAAGGTAACTACAACTCAAAGATTCTTCTTAACGGAAATGCAAAAGTGATGCATACACACTCACAAAAGGTGTTGTGGTGATTATGGCCCTAAGCTGTACTAAAATTCTTATCATAAAGAATAGGAATTGGGAAGAGTAGGGGTGGTAAGAGAACAGCAATGACCAAAAAGCATCCTCACACTGCTATATAAAGATACAGTATCTTAAGAACAATAAAAAAGCTAGTTACAGACAGAACAGTACAATAGGAATTTTTAAAACAAAACGAGGTCAATCTATGTGTTTATATATGCTGAGAAAAATGTCTGAAAGGACAACAAAACAGTAATAATGATAATGTGGTAAGCTCTTCCATGATTTTTAATTAAAAATGTTCTTTTCAACTTTCCTGAACTGCTTAAATTTATAATTGCTACACTTATCATGGCTTAAATTTACAATGTATTACATTTTCTCCCTTTTTTTATTGTACTGCTTTTCTGATCAGGGAAAACCACCACCTGGGATACCTGGGTGGCTCAGTTGGTTAGGTGTCTGCCTTCAGCTCAGGTCACAATCTCAGGGTCCTGGGATTGAGCTCCACATCAGGCTCTCTGCTCAGTGGGGAGCCTGCTTCTCCCTCTCCTTGGCACTCCCTCTGCTTGTGTTCGTGTCAAATAAATAAATAAAATCTAAAAACAAACAAACAAAAAAACCTATTTCTGTGGGTTGGGGTGGGGTGCTGGGGAGAACAGCCTGCTTTTCATCTTGGAGAGCCTTCCTAAGCTGTCTCCACAAATGGATTTCTGGAATATATCGATCAATCATTAGTCCTTGGATTAGCAAAAATAAAACCAGTAAGTGGTGGTTAAGCATTCAGTGGAGACAAGTTGTGCCTCTCTCAATATGTGATCCAGGAGTACTGTCAGTTAGCATTTGACAGATGGAATAGTATCGACTGAGTTGTAGATGGTTAACTACTGAACCAGACCACTTAATAGGAGCAAAGGATCACCTAGCCCAAATTATAAGTAAATTCAACTATAGCTTTAGAACAATGTTAACCAGAAAGTAACGTGGCTCAAGAAAAGCTCAAGCCAGCACTAACTTATCTGAGTTGACATGGTAAGGTAGTATGGTGGATCCTAACTCACTTTAAAAAGGTTGCTATGTACTTAAACTTGTTTAGTATATAGAAACTGTGGAGGCTATTACAGATTTATAATCATCTTCTAAAAACTTGCACTGGAAAGGTTATTTTAATGACAGTTTTTACTACAGTGTGGAATGACAAGACAATGTGTGATCCATCACTCTATTTAGGAGGCAAATGAACACACAGCCCCTCAGCCAGCCTTTACTACTCTTAACAGCTGCTAGCAAAGGAAACAGTCATGTGTGTGCACGCATCTGCAGTGCTGATGGCATTAATTACACACAAATTTATTGCACCCCTTCCCCCACCTCCAAGAAGAAACAGCAATGCAGGAAACAGTAGCAAAGGTAAAATGCCCTTGGGGAAGAATTAATCTCATATATATTTTGGGAGGAACAAAATATATGTTTATGTCCTTTCCAAAGAGCTTTGATATTTGAAGGGATGTTGTCAAGATTTTAAGGCACAAAAAACTGTATTGTCAGTAATTATTATTGTAAAAATGTCTTAGGAAAAATACTTCCATAGATAAAGGATGCGATAGCTTGCTAATAGTAACCAGGGCCATCAGCTACACTCTTTAGTTCCTCTTCACACAAATGATGCACAAAGTACTTGAGAGATGCATTTAAAGATGCAAAGATTTACTTACATTACCAAGGTGAGGCAGAGGAACTTGTTAAGGAGTAGCGCTCTCCCATAGAGACCAATAAGAACATCTAACATTTGTAAAGCACTTTATCATTTACAAACTGGGTTTAAGCAAACTATTTTGTTCCAGGTGGATTGAATCCCCAGTGCTCAGCCAGAGCTTTCAGGCTGGCAGCCTCAGTGGAGAAGCGACCTCTGAAGAACACAGGGAGCAGCGCAGTGGCCAAATAAGGGGGTAAATCTACTCACCCACCACCTGGGCACAGACAACCCAGATGAGTCCTAATCTGCATGCTGATTAATATAAATGAGTAGCTTTAATAAAGCCATTGATGAAGTCTATGAAAGAATGGTTCTCTCCACTCCTTCCTATGAGACAAGGACCAGGTTTAATGAAGACAATGATGAAAGGTCTGTTGTAATAAACACACCACTAACTCACAGGAGTTCTGGAGGAAGCTTCTAAACTAGGCTTTTTGAAGAGAGCCTTTTCAATGCTGCCAAATGTGTAAGACCGTGCTTATTTGTGGGAGGGATAGCAATCTGTTCTAGTGGAGCTGGAAGTTCTTTCTGGCTAAGGGGGAAGAGCAGAGAGAGAAATGGCACAACCAGTAGGACAGGTGCAGCAAAAACTAAGCAAATTGATAATCTTAATTTTTAATTTAGAACAGCTGATACATTGGTTTATCGCCTCTAACTACTGGTAACATTTGTCAAAAAGGGCTCCGGAAATTCAGTGAACTAAAGAAAAGTTTAAAAATCAAGACTGGTAAACCTCAAAAGAAATGGGCCACAAGTTTAAGAAAATGGCTTGAGGGGCACCCGAGTGGCTCAGTGGGTTAAGTGCCTGCCTTTGGCTCAGGTCATGATCCCAGAGTCCTGGGATCCAGCGCTGGACCCGGTTCCCTGCTCCGCAGGGAGTCTGCTTCTCCCTCTGCCCCTCTCCCTCTACCTGTGCTCTGTCTTTTGCTTTCTGTCTCAAAACAAATAAATAAAATCTTAAAAAAAGAAAAGAAAATGGCTTGAAAAGAAAATGGAGGTGATGAAATTTAATACTATATTAGCTAATTCATTCCATAAACATTTGCTGATAACTTATTATGTTCCTGGTACTATACTAATGCAACTAGTACTAATGACCTTATAAAGATAAACGATATTACTTTGTCACTGACCACTTAACAAGGTTAATGCATAGATGAGCTGCATAACCTTGGGCCAGCCATATCACTCTTCTGCCCTCAGTTTATCTGCCCCATGACCAGAAATACCTAAATGTGTAGCTGTATACATTCTTTATTCATAACAATTGTAAGGATGATGCCAAAATATGGGTTTCTTTCAGTAGCAATAAAGTGATTCAAAAATGGAGTTCACTTTTGTTTTTAAAGATTTTATATTTATTTATTCATGAGAGACAGAAAGAGAGAGGGATGCAGAGGCAGAAGCAGGCTCCTCGCAGAGCAGGGAGCCCAATAAGGAACTCAATCCCAGGACCCTGGGATCATGACCCAAGCCAAAGGCAGATGCTTAACCAACTGAGCCACCCAGGTGCCCATGAGTTTACTTTTATTTATTTATTTATTTATTTATTTATTTATTTATTTATTTATTTATTTATTTATTTATGATAGTCACACACAGAGAGAGAGAGAGGCAGAGACACAGGCAGAGGGAGAAGCAGGCTCCATGCACCGGGAGCCTGACGTGGGATTCGATCCTGGGTCTCCAGGATCACTGCCCTGGGCCAAAGGCAGGCGCCAAACCGCTGCGCCACCCAGGGATCCCGAGTTTACTTTTTAAATGAAAGTGCATGGTTCTTGGCTTACTATTCACCACCGAATAATGATAATCATTCACTGATTTAAACAATGATTAGCTTCCTGAAAAAATGGCAGGTAATTTAAAATGCTTACACCAAAATGAAACTTTTCATAAGAAATCAAGGGAAAAAAGAGAGAGGCTTTCCAGCAGGTTATAAAAAAGTTGGTTAAGTATCTTGCATTATTACAAAAACTGTAAATAGTTGCCGGGAATTGAATGCTTCGTCATGAAAGAAAGTAATTCCAACAGTACTGTACAGCAGTTAGTTGCTTTATTTTTCACTTTCTCCAATGTAGGAATGCCTGTACATGAAGTCTGTTGTACTTAGATGTTCCACACTTAGCAACTGTTACACTTTGTTCTGAAAACTTCTCAGAGAGAATTATGTCTGCCATTTCAGTGATGTGCTCACTTTTCCCCATGTGGCTGATAACCTCCATTTTGCTTTCACTGCTTCTTCCTTTGATGGCACTCTCAGTGATGTTAACTGATATTTTCCAAGTGTGATTTTACTTAACAGCTAATCCCACCTTTGAGAAACACAAGTTCACAATGTGAAAACTTCAGAACGCCAGAATCATGGTACATTATTTCATTCAACTGAAAGGATGCTGCGGGCTAGAACACTGCCTAATACCATCAACTTTCGAGATTTTAAAGTTGCAGCCTACAGTAAGAACTGTATTTTATATCATGACACGGTGTATGCACACATGCATATGTATAAAAATGAGTGAAAATTTTTGTGAAACAAAAATTTCATTATTGCCCTATTTTCTACTGTGTTCCATTAAAAAAAAAAGTGTTCATAGTGATTTGCTATTGTGATTTCACTACCACCAAGAAGCACCATGTGATCTGTACTTTGAAATATTACTTTGTGTTATGCTGATACATGTCATGTATAGCTCATACCTTGGTTAGGCACCTTAACACCTTAACAGGGTCCCCAAATTTTTGACAGGCAGTTTACATTATTCTTCTGTTATAAAGGTGTTGATTTCTTTATCATTTTATTTCAAAAACATTTAAATTAATAGAATTGAAACAGAGGCAGAAGGCAGGTTAAAACAGAATTGTTCTTGGGTCCTATGGCGTATAGTGTTAGGATGCAATTCTAACTTGTATATATCATTAATATGGACTCTTAGCTTTCATCTTACTAGATTCATGAAAAAAAAAATTAGTTTAGACCACATCTGACCAGAGTTAAAAATTCCAGGATTTTTCCAAGATTTACAAACACATCTTGCAAATTCCAGGGATCCCATGTCTTTTAGATACATAGTTCAATTTTTAGTTCAATTAGTTCCTTTTCAAACTGGGCTACACTAAAAGACAGATGTTTGTAATTTAGAGACATCCCAAGGTTTGCTTCAAAGGCAGCCACAGAAATAAAAGCATGACTCATATGCATTAAAATCCATGCATCTTGTCTAAAACTGTAATTGTATTTCTTCCAAATACGTTTGCAGCTCTTCAAAATCTGTGAATCAATGGAATTCTAAAAATAACTGGCTCTACTGGTACTGTGTTCTAGAAAATTAGGTAATCCTTTTTTCCCCCTCCTTCAAAGAAATCAGGTTATAGAAACTTGAGACTGGCTGTATTGTACTTTTGAATAAAAAATGAATACCCTTGGGTTAGAAATTCCCCAATCTATAGAGATACAATTGGCTTTCTTTCTTTCTTTCTTTCTTTTTTTTTTTTTTTTTTTTGGTTGATATAATTTACATGAAGACTGAAAATAGGTGATACAATTGGCTTTTCAACTGGTATTTCCAAGGCTTAACACAATGCACACAAAAATTTTTCTTGCACTGCCAATACTTTTTCCAATAGATGAATGAGTTGTACAAATCATAGCTATTTTAAAATAAATTTGCAAAAGTATCACTTTGTTTAATCACTATTTTCAGAAATTTACATTTACATATCACCTTATGGCTTTTTTAAAAAATATTTTATTTATTTATTCATAGAGACAGAGAGAGAGAGGCAGAGACACAGGCAGAGGGAGAAGCAGGCTCCATGCACAGAGCCTGACATGGGACTCGATCCAGGGTCTCCAGGATCACGCCCCAGGCTGCAGGCGGCGCTAAACCGCTGCGCCACCGGGGCTACCCTCACCTTATGGCTTTTAAAATATGCATATATATATCTCTAGATCTTAGATATTTATAAAAGATTTTTCAAATCTCTAATACATTTCTGAGTTTATAAACAACTTTTTCTTGATTCCTTCATTTTTCTTCCTATTTCACGACATTTTCAGGATCCAAACGTATTGCAAGTTTAGACTCTTTCCTACAACACCAAGAATTGTAGACTATTGCCGTCAGTAAGTATATGGAGATGGAATTAATGCCTTTATTTTACAGATGAGGAAACTAAGAAAACAGGTTGTCTCTACTTGATAGTTATTTCTCTAAAATGTTTCATAAAGCATTGAAATATTTATTCCAATATTTTAAAACTACTAGTTGTTTAAGATTGTATAAATTTCAATATTGGTAACTGCAAAATTGCTGGCAAAAAAAAGGTATCATGGTTCTTAGATGGTTTGTTCGAGTTCTACTACAGTTAAGCATGAGGATTTGGAGCCAGATTGCCTATATTTAAACAGCAGCTCTACTGTTTCCTCAAGGAAATTACTTAACCCTTTCCTGTGCCTTGGGAGAGATCAATACACACAAAGCACCTACAATGGTGTCTACTACATAGTAAGCATTCATAAATATAAGTTGTTCATATTATTTTGTAAATGTTTTATACTAATTTTAATAAATATTAAATATTCTACATCATAAAGTTTCTAATTTCACTTGAAAAATGGAACGTTAATACACTTAGAGACCGCATGCCTGGCTGGCTCAGTCAGTAGGGCATGCGACTTTTGATATTAGGGTCATGAGTTCAAGCCTCATGTTGGGCATAGAGCTTACTTAAAAAAAAAAAAGACAGATAGACAGTCTGGAGAAAAAAGATGAATGATCTAAACTAGAATTCTGAGATAAAATGAACCATCCAACATTAAATGGCGAATTAAGAAAAAAAAAGGCAGAGATAGAAACTAGATCCATAGACTTCTCCTTCGTAGTTCTTTCCACTTATGTGGCTTTATAGGTCATCTCTGAGGAGTATAAAATAGGTAAGTGCTACACAACTCAACACACCATGAAAACATAAGTGATCCACACAGAAGTGAAAGCTGAAGCAGCTTAGGAATGACATAGCTAATCCAATATTCTAAATATGAAAAACAGGAAAACTATCCTTTAAAAATCCAAGATTGGCCATACAGTATAGTTTTGGTGTTTACTCATGTCTGACTAACTTGCTATGCACACTGAAAATGGCCCCAGAACAAAGACAATTAAGCCACATGAATAACAACAAACAATGCATTTTCCAAAATGTTTAAAAAGAAACTTCCTTGGCACAGTCATACTTTCCAACAAACTCACTTTAATGTTTTCACAGTTTACAATATCAGAAATGACCTCAGGGTCAGGCATTTGTCAGTTAATGGCCTGTTGGGCTAATGGCCTTCAGCTTTGCCTTGGGCACACAAGTCCTCCAGTAGGTCATTAGCTGCCAGGAAAAGGCTCTTCCCCAATCACTATTGCTAAATAAATAAAATTTGCTCCTGGGTTAAGGACTCATAGCCAACTTTGGCTTAGGGTGATTTTTTTCCATGAGTATTTACAACTCTGAGGAATCAGGAAAATGATGGAAATGCTAAAACCAAAACTGTATCAGTACAACTGAGCTATATATGGCTACTAATGACAAGTAGCCACATGGATCCCTTTGAATGCTCTTACCTGTTCTTCTGCTTATGGTGTTCAAATTTGGTATCAATCTAATACAACCAGGCACTGGATTACAAATGCACCACATTTTGGAATTTTATATTTAAGTCAGTTGTTTGGAGCTCCAACCTTTTTTTCCCAACATTTGATGTTATAAATGGTAGGTAGGTTCCCAGGGCAGCCCACTAAAGCTTGGTTAGACCATAACATTAGAAATGCCACGTACTTAAAATAGAAAATAAAATAGAAAAACAGAATCTTATAATACCTGCAATTAAACAAAACAGGAAAACAAAACTAAATAGGAAGTATTTTTTAAATGGCCTTTAAACATTGACAGTTATAGGGAAATTTGGTTTAATGAAATAATGAGGGTAGAGCAATGGTTCTTTCTCATATCTTTTTCATTTCTAATTATATAATTTTCCTTATTCTTAACAAAAGACCATTCCAAGCTTTACTCTGTTTGCCGACTCCTAAGTAAAGTTTTTCAACTGATTTTTCCTTTGAAAGTAGCACAGAGAAGGCAAAAAGATGGATAACAATTTTTCTGAAATAACAGGCAAGATAAAGAATGAAAAATGAGAGAGGAGGTGTATGAAGAGGATGTGTATACACTCTAGGGATTGCCTGAGATAAAATTAACTGATTTGTGAACAGAAAGAGACAAAGAAAGAAGCATCGAGGACAAATCTGTGGGATAAAGAAAGAATGAATGAAGAGATGTGAGGTCAGGTAGCTGACAATGTAGAAGAAGGAATCTGTTGTGCATCTACTCAGTACTTTTGTTAACTCCTAACTCAGGAGGTTCCTTGAGGAAAATCATAGAAAGGCAAAAGGAAGAGTACTGAATAACTCGAGCTGAAAAGTAGATTTTTTTTCCTCCCTCTGATTTTAAGTATACTATAAGATTACCATAATCAATGTATTTCTACCTCTCATGGCCAACCATGGTGTGGGGTTCAACTCTACCCATTTAGAGAATATATTTTTGTAGAACCCAGACTTTTTTTTTAACGGGCTTCTTTGAATGCCAGGCATATGGAAGAAATTCCCTTCCCAGTCACCAGTTTTCTGGTTGACAGACACTCAGAGAAGTGTCCATTTTGCCTGATGGCATTTGACCTTCTTACGGCAAAAGACACTTTATTCCATTGTTTTATGGCACCCAAAGGGCAAAGTTCAAGTTTTTAATGAGATCATAAATTTTAAAAGAACATAATATTTGTATTCTTGTTGCTAGTACACTTCTCAAACACTAACCATTTATTGCTTTTGCTTTCAAGATCAAGGAAGTGGTTTAGAATGGATATAATGTCTGTTTAATAGGTAGTCGTGTTAGCAAATTATAAGAAACTGGAAAAATCTGGGGATTTTGAAATTGTAATTTTATGATGGCAACTTGGCTTTAATTGATAGGGAGATAGCTGCTTTTATTGCTAGAACATATGACACCCCACTTACCTTCTGCACACATTTACTCTAGTCATGAAAATCTATACTTGAGTGGGCTATGTGTAGAAAAGAACATTAGGGATCCCTGGGTGGCGCAGCGGTTTAGCGCCTGCCTTTGGCCCAGGGCGCGATCCTGGAGACCTGGGATCGAATCCCACGTTGGGCTCCCGGTGCATGGAGCCTGCTTCTCCCTCTGCCTATGTCTCTGCCTCTCTCTCTCTCAATCTGTGTGACTATCATAAATAAATAAAAATTAAAAAAAAAAGAACATTAATCTTGGGTGTCAGACTAAAGAAGCTAAAAGATATTAATAATTTCTTTTTTTTTAGATATTAATAATTTCTATAAGTAAAATAGTGTACACAAGATCACAATGTCTATTTTAAATGAATATGATAGAGAAAATCTCAAATTTCATATGATACGGCATGTTTCTAGGTTTCACTTTTCTTTTTTTTTTTTTTTAAGGTAGGCTTTACACCCAAAATGGGGCTTGAACTCCGGACCATAAGAACAAGAGTGGCATGCTCTATTGACTGAGCCAGTTAGCCACCTCTAAATTTTTCTTTTTCTTTCTTCTTTCTTTCTTTCTTTCTTTCTTTCTTTCTCTTTCTTTCTTTCTTTCTTTCTTTCTTTCTTTCTTTCTTTCTTCTTTCTTTCTTCTTTCTTTCTTTCTTTCTTTCCTTTCTTTCTCTCTTTCTTTTCTTTCTTCTTTCTTTCTTCTTTCTTTCTTTCTTTCTTTCTTTCTTTCTTTCTTTCTTTCTTTCTTTCTTTCTTTCTTTCTCTTTCTTTCTTTTTTAAGATTTTATTTATTTATTCATGAGAGAGACAGAGAAAGAGGCAGAGGCATAGGCAGAGGGAGAAACAGGTTCCCTGTGGGAAGCCTGATGTGGGACTTGATCCCAGAAACCCAGGATCACTGCCCTGAGCCAAAGGCAGATGCTCAACTACTGAGCCACCTAGGCCCCTGCCCCTTTTTTTAAGAAGAGAGAGAGTGCACATGCATGGGCGGGGGGGGGGGGGGGATACAGAAGGAGAAGGAGAGAGCATCTTAAGCAGGCTCCATGCCCAGCATGAAGCCTGATGTGAGGCTCAATCTCACAACCCCGAGATTATGACCTGAGCTGAATCAAGAGCTTAACTGACTGAGCTAGCCAGGAGCCCCAGGTTTCACTTTTTAATGTGAAATTGAAAGTAGAATTAATATAACAGATAATACAAACGTCAAGTAACCAATACCAGTCTCTTTATTAAAATATATAGATGATGTAAAAGGGGGAGATTTATATGCATAAATTGAGCATTATTTATACAAACAAAATTCTTCCTTGTAAACAACATATTTATGCCTTTAGGAAAACAAAGTTAACATAAGGAAATACATCAGCTATGTAAGGAGTACATCTGTGCCCTGGTTATTTAGAAATATAAATCACTAATGCTTAATAGAACAGTCCCCAAGACTGACATCATAATGTTCTGGGGTGTTCAGATGAGAGCCAGGCTAACTCACAGTCTCCCACCTGATGTATATAATGATAAGTCCATTACATGAAAATGACTATAAAAGTAGAAAAAAATAGCATGGTGAATTCAGTTTTTTAAAGACTACGGTTATCACTATACATGTAAAAAAAAAAGGACTTAAAAAAAAAAAGTGACAGGTAGCAATCCACACAGCCTTATTTGTACTGTGGCTTAATCCTAAAGTACAGATCCAGTCTACAAAATAAACAGGGACCTGAAAAAAGCCTCTAATGGTCAGCCAGATTTCTAAATTATAGTGCTTTTCCATTTCATGTTTTTTCCCCAATTATTCATTCAGCATGTCTCACTGATAGCTTGATGCTCAGACACTAAAATTTTAGATTCTGGTATGACCCCATCATTTCGGGATTCAGTGATGTTCTACATGAACACAATATAGAGCAACTTATTTCAATGGAGTCAGGGAATTTATGGCTTAAAAAAAAGGCATTCTAAGGTCTCTAAGTCTAGGGTCTGTGTACAGTGAAGTACTAAAACAAAAAAGTGGACCTTAGCTCCCATAGTGAAAATGAATGAAAATTCAAACAGTAATTTTTAAATTTTTTTTTTTTAATTTTATTTATTTATGATAGTCACAGAGAGAGAGAGGCAGAGACACAGGCAGAGGGAGAAGCAGGCTCCATGCACCGGGAGCCCGACGTGGGACTCGATCCCGGGTCTCCAGGATCGCGCCCTGGGCCAAAGGCAGGCGCCAAACCGCTGCGCCACCCAGGGATCCCCAAACAGTAATTTTTAAACTCACTCTTGAATTCAAAATCTTGTTAATTCACATTTCTGTGACTACAGCCATAAAATAAGAAGACAATTACCAGAGGATTAATATACCAATTTCTATACTTAGAGATATTTAAAAATCTAAGTGTTACCTAAGGCAATTACCTTGAAGACCCCTAAATGTCTTTAGGGAAAAGCCACAGGGAGAATAATTGACTTTGCTAATTTTACCCTTGGCAATTATAAAACAGCTCTGAATTTCTTATGACTGCAGAACCCTTCATCTATGGTCTGCCCCAGGAGAAGTGTAGACATAAACACATAGAAATTCAGACAAGAATCCAGTAACACAACAAAATAAAAAACTGGTAGAATAAATGTCATAAAAAATTAAAGTTGCTACAAATACACTGACTTTAATTACCAAGTTAAATACATATCCTCAAAAAAAAAAAAAAGCTGTCACTGTGAAAAAACTGACATACTATATACAGATATTCTGTATTAATTTCTATTTGCTCCCTCACTGCTCTGGTCTCTCTTTTTATTGCTATTGCTGACAAATTTTTCTTTTATTTTTTTGGTGGGAAGTATACTTGACATACAATATCCTGTTAGTTTTAGGTGTATATTATAGTGATGCAATACATTTTAAAAAATATTTATTTATTTGAGAGAGAGAGAGAGAGAGAGAAAGAGAGAGAGAGAGAGAGCGGGCCAAGGGGAGGGGCAGAAGAAGGGGAGAGAGAGAGAATCTTTAGGCAGACTGCACCAAGTGCAGAGACAGACACAGGGCTCGATCTCACAACCCTGAGGTCACAACCTGAACTGAAACCAAGTCTGACGCTCAGCTAACTGTGCCACCCAGGTGCCCTTGTGGAATTTTTATACATTGCAAAATAATCCATACAGTAAGCCTAGTTACTATCTGTCACCATACAAAGTTATTACAATATTATTATATTCTTTATGTTTAACATTACATCCCTATCTATAACTTACTTATTTTATAACTGGAAGTTTACCTCTTAATCCCCTTTACCTATTTTGCCCACCTCAACCCCTCCCGTTTTGGAAACCAAGAGCTTGTTTCCTGTATCTATGAGTCTGTTTCCGTTCTGTTTGTTCATTGGTTTTGTTTTGGTTTTTTTTTTAGATTCCACATATAAGTGAGATTATACGACATTTGTCTTTCTTTGTTTGACTTACTTCACTTGGCATAATATCCTCTAGGTCCATTCATGTTGTCATAATGGCAAGATTTCATTCTTTTCTATGGCTGAGTAATATCCATACACATACACACATACACACACACACACACACACACCCTCATATATATGGCATATAGTATGTATACCACACCTTCTTTATCTGTTCATCTATTGACAATGCTTCTTACAAGAGAAAATTAAAACATCATTAAATAGAATTCTAACTTTACTAAGGCATTAACTACATGTATAAAACTTTAAAAAACTTAATGTTGCCCCAAAGACATATTTATCACTACCTCCTGCTCCACCTAAAAAATGCTTATTAATGATTAGTATTATCCTTAATCAACTTAAGCTTCTGAGAACTCATATAAGAAAATTAGTTTACTTCTGAGACATTACTTTCCTCAAAAAAAAAAAAAAAAAACCTGTCAAGTATTTAAATGAAAGGAACTGGTTCTGAGTATGAAGATTTGCCTTATCAAAGAGAAGTCTTGACTTTCAAGAGCTTTGTTACCCCTATAATCTCCTCAGTTTAAACTACTGTTCACATGGCTTGGAAACCATCTATTATGATTAAAACAGAGCTACTGGAAGACTAGATTTGTAGAAGATTAATTATGGACCCCTGGACATAGTACTCAAGGTCTTTCACAAAAACTGATCCCTGATCCAGTGAAGCATCTTTTGAAATTGACCTTCATCGAACCTGCAAACTTTGAAGAATAAGGGACAAAAAGATCCTTTTTTGGATGAATAGAATGGTTGCATAGAATAAAGGCTTCAATTCAACACACAACTATCAAATTAAAACAAAACAAAACAATTTACCATGGCCTAAAAAGGAAAAAAAAATTCCTCACCAGAAAGGGTCAATAAAATGAAAATCTAAAAATGCAAAACCTGTGCAGAGACCATGAAGGTATTAGGGCTCACTGAAGAGGGAAGAAATGCAGGATCATTCTTTTTTTTTTTTTGTTTTTTTTTGTTTTTTTTTGCAGGATCATTCTTATTTCAAGGAGAAGCTTCAGGCTGAACTGTTTGCTTGGATAGGCTGTTTTTGGTGTGTGTGTGTGTGTGTGTGTGTGTGTGTGTGTTTGAATCAAATACTGCCACTGAAATCCAGTGCCTAATGGAGCAGATGGTGGAGGTCTTAGACTCTGGAACATTTATAGTGATGCTTCTGAATGCAAAACACTAAGAGTGGATTTCACAAACTACGAAACTGAATTGATTTTGATGGGAGTAAAGCCTCCATTTTCTCTGAACTTGAACTACACTGAAAGAAAGAATGTGTGGACGATACAAGCTAGCTAAGAAAAAGGAAGCCTCATTCCCATAAATGAGTGGTTAAAGCAAGTGAATGTTTGTGTCATTACAGTGTGATTATATTTGTGTGAAATACCACCATCTAAACCTTATATAAGATTTCAACAGAATAGTTTAAAGTAAGTTAGAACTAATAATTAGAGAAGATAGAAATTTTTCTAAAGGCAGTAAGCCTTGCTTTTAATGTAGGGGCCAGGCTGAGGCTAATTACCGAAATGTGGATCTAGTTACTAAACCCTATCTCTTCTTCTTAGGTATGTGAGTCTAATCCATGAGTGGCCAGTGTGTGTGACTACAGCTAATCATGTGCGGCACCAGGCACCCAGAAACTACACCAAGCCTGTATTTTCTGAGGCCTGTTCCCTCTCCAAGACCCAGAGTTCATCACAGACCACAATAGGTACGGTCAAGAGGAAAGATGGATGATATAGTCACAGCGTGGCTCTCAAAGGCAATGGATCAATCATCCTTCCACTAACATATGAATTCTGGTAAAGGAGAGAATTTAGTTAGACCCATCAAAGTAGACTATACACATAGAAAATAGAGCAATTCAAGGATAAATAAAAATAAAAGGATGCCCAAATGGTAATAAATCTCTGGAAGGAGATTTGAGATTCTCTATTATTCTATTTTATATAACCAATTCATTTCTTTTGCAGTTTTTTTTTTAAAGATTTATTTATTTATTTATGATAGACAGAGAGAGAGAGAGAGACGTGGAGACACAGGCAGAGGGAGAAGCAGTCTCTATGCCGGGAGCTCGACGTGGTCCTCGATCCTGGGACTCCAGGATCGCACCCTGGGCCAAAGGCAGGTGCGAAACCACTGAGCCACCCAGGGATTCCCCTATAACCAATTAGTTTCTATGTGAATATAAACTATATATTAAAGGCACCTTACCATTTCTTCCCTAAAAATCAGCAGGCCCATCTCATGAAAATATGTGCTAGCCAAAAGTCTGACGAGAAGAGAGAGCAGAATGCTATCTGTGTCCCACTATCTTTATCTGTATCTTCCAGAGTTTTGGCTGGGCACATGGCTACCCACAAGAAAGTTTACATTTCCTAGTCTCCCCTATAAGTAGGTGTGGCCATATCATTAAATTCTGGCCAGGAGGTAAGCAGAATGATTTTTTTAAAGATTTTATTTATTTATTCATGGGAGACACGGAGAGAGAGGCAGAGACATAGGCAGAGGGAGAAGCAGGCTCCCTGCAGGGAGCCCAATGTGGGACTCAATCCCAGGACCCTGGGATCATACCCTGAGCCAAAGGCAGATGCTCAACCACTGAGTCACCCAGGCGTTCCTAAGCAGAATGATCTTAAGTAACTTCTGAGAAATGTCTTTAAAGTGGTGATACTATATAATTTATCATCCAAACTCAGACACCTAAAAGTAAAAGGGAGTGCTAAAAAAATTAAAATTTTATACTTTATTTTTGTAAAGATTTTATTTATTTGACAGACAGAGAAGGACAGAGAGCAAATGTAGGTGGAGCAGCAGACAGAGAGGGAAAAGCAGGGTCTCTGCTGTGTAGAGAGGATGACCCTGGGATCATGATCTGAGCTGAAGGCAGATGTTTAACCCACTGAGCCACCCAGATGCCCCAATTTTATACTTTTTGAAACATGTATTTAGTTTTGTTTGCTTAAATTTTATTTAAATTCCATTTATTAACCTATAATATGTTCTTGGTTTCAGAGGTAGAGGTCAGTGATTCATCAGTGTTATGTAACACCCAGCACTCATTACATCACAGACCCTCCTTATTGCCCATCAGCCAGTTACCCTGTCCTCCTACCTGCCCCCCCCTCCAGTAACCCTGTTTGTTTGTTTCCTATGATTTGGAATCTCTTATGATTTGTCTCTGATTGAAACATGTATTTATTAACTAACAATTGACTTTATTATGTTATGTGGACTTGTTAATAAGTTCTCTTACAAAACTATTTTCAAAAATGAAATTTAAAAACAAAGAAAAATAACATACATCCATGTACATGAAAACAAAAAAGAACTTTATATTGGTTATCTGAATATTAAAAAATAGCTAGTAGAATAATTATTCTTGGTATATATTTACACAGTTTAACTATTTCTTAGCCACATTTGTCCCTAATATTGTGCAAATGGCATTTTTCTGAAGAATGTGCTTTTTTTTTTTTTTTTAAAGAATTTAAGTAATCTCTATATTACAACATGGGGCTTCAACCTACAACCCAGAGATCAAGAGTCACATGCCCTACCGATTGAGCCAGCCAGGTGTCCTGAAGAATGTGTTTTTAAAAATACGGCACTTAAAAATAAAACTGCCAGCAATATTCTTCACAGTTGCACTTTATGACTAATTTGAAATTATTCATACCTTCAATTGATTCTTATTGGCAGATCACAGTATTTTTTAATTGAGAGAATGCTCAATCTATAGATTCTGAGTTACCTGTAGGCTCTGAGCAAATTTGCTAAATGGAAGAGGAACTCCATTCTAATTATTTTTAAATATTGTAAAATGTAACTATTCTAGTCCAAATATTTTCAAGGTACTTGTCTTTGCTTCCTTCAGAGTACTTTTCTTTGACAAATATTTTTATAAGACAAAGCTTGTCAAATAAATTGCCTATATGATTCTTTTGAATGTTTTGCTAAAATTAGATGCTGCAAAATCTAGGCCTTCTCAATTTCATTTTATTCATGTGTGTGTGTATAATTTATTCAAAATAGGAACACTACCAAAAGATTCTTCTTACAAGGTGAGATATTCCAAATCACAATTACAGAACTGCAAATTTTAATCCTGGGTAGTATTTGAGATCTTACTATTTATTTTGTTCTCTTCCTCCCTTGCTTTTGTAAGGAAAAATTCCAATGGAATTTTCATTAACTGTAATTCATTAATTCTTTTCATTATAATTCCCTAAAAGTTTCATTTGGTGTTCTATTTGTTGAATGCCTGATTTAAGATTTTGAATGGATTCTGAGCAAGATGTCACCAAAACTTTGATGACTCATTCAATACCATTTTTGGTTATAAAGATTTTGAAAGTCTTATTAATGATAGGCAACAAAGACAGAAGGCACATATTGCTGTGCTGACCCTGTATTTCTGTACTCAACACAAAAATCCTCAAAATCTTAACAGTTCAAAGACTTGAACATTAAAGATACTTGTAAATTTTTATAACAATACTTTCTATTTTAATTAACAGAATGTTGACGCTTGTTTGAATGTGATTATGAATTATGGGTACGCCACAGCGAATTCCAACTATTCCATAGGTTTTGTAATGTAGTAAGAACATTGTTCTCACCACAACACTGTGTGTGCCTCACCAAAATGTGTACCTGTATTGTTATTATAAACTAATAATTTTATCTCCCATGTTGTACTTCCAGTGTGGGGCTTGAACCCTGAGATCAAGAATTGGATGCTTTACTGACTGAGCCAGCCAGGTGCCCCTTCCATGTTGTACTTTATTTTTTTTTTTTTTTTTTCATGTTGTACTTTAAACTGAAGTTCCAATCTCACTCATAATGGCTTTACCTCTGATAGAATATACTTCCAAAAGCTTTACCTTGATTTCATGAATGGATGGAAAAAATAAAGCTTTTCCTGAATTAACTAAAATGATTTAATTGCTTAAAGTACCTGAAGACACTCAACTAAAATGGAATTATTTAGCTGTTTGCAAAGTTCTCTTCTGCCAACAAATGGGAAGTTATTGCTTACCCTTGACCACGTGCACATAAAAACTTGTAGTCGAAAATGAGTGAAATTAATTTAGAAAAATAGACATTTGTCTAAAAGTTAGGCTTCACAAAGTGGTATGAATATATACCTTCTGTAGCTATATATGTTAAGTCGTCATCTTCGGAAATCTTCTGGAAGTAAATACTAACTTCGGAAATAGATCATGATACTTTTTCAGCAGATCTGATGCTTCTTGTTTTCATGTGGCCAGTGATAATAGTATGGCCTCCCCAGTGGCTAGGGAATGTTCACATTTTGTGTAAATTATGCATTCCTTATCAACTTTCTCAGTATTTAAAAAAATGAAATATATAGTTTTTAGCTTATTGCTGCCAAGAGGGTTTATTGCAAAAACAAAGTGTTGCCAAACAATTAAACAGTTAGAGATTTACATTATACAGGCAAGCGTGGTCAGTCTACTCTCTACCTTCTCTGATCAGCCTTGATTTCCCATAGATACTTCACTGATGTCCAACTTCCACCTTACTATGTTTCCCACTGAGCTTTTGGACTGGCTTGGTGACTCTTGAAGGCCATGCACAGGCCGCATAGGTTAACCTAGGCATTCAGCACACTTTGTTCTATCAGCAATTGCCCTGCGTTCTTTCCTTGATGGGGAGGTGTCTGAAAGGGTTGGGAAAAGAGATAAGTTATTGCTGGTTGTCCTCTAGATTTAATATCATGCTAACATGAGAGCACTCTCTCCACTGTACATGGGTCTCACATACTATTAGCCTACACTGGACAAAAACTGAGGCAGAGGTTGGAAGTTGGAAGTTGGAAGCAGACATCTACGAGACCTATCCTGGCTCATCCTAATGTAACTATTCATAATTGTTCTCTCTTAAAAAATTCAGGACAAATGTTAAATCAGATGGGATTCTGGGTCAGCACTTAAGACTATTCTAAGCAAACCAGGATGTCCTCTCACTTCACCTTCAAGAGAAGGAGATCTGTCTTTCTCTGTACTTCCTCCTCCTCCTTTCCTGTGGAATGGAGTGAGAACATGATGGCAGCCATTTGAGGCCAAAAATAAAGCGTAAGATAGGGATGGCGGAGCAGTAAGACAAAAAACATCTTGGTTCCTGAGTTTGTAGAATTAACCCCAGATTGCCTACTCCTGGATGTTTTTACATGAGAAAGAAATAAATTCTATCTTGTTCAGGCCACTGTTATTTCATGAATAAACTGATTCAAACTCATATATAAGGAATATTTCTATCATCTTTCTAGAAAACAGCTTGGCAATATGTATCATCAAGAATGCTAAAAATGTTTAAACCCTTTGCACCACTTTTAGGTATTTATCTGAACAAAATAATCTGAAATGAGGGATATGGCTGTGTAAAGATGTTTACTGAAGATCTATTTATGACAATAAAAAATTAGAAGTGACTTAAATTCCCAAAACGAGAAGTCTGTTAAATAAATGATATTACATCTAAATAGCTGAATATTATACAACCATTACAAAGTGTGTGAAAGATGTTAATAACGTAGGAGAATACCCACATTATAATATGATATAGGAAAAAACTGGCAGGATTAAAAAAAAAACCTTATGCATGTTAAGTTCTCATCTATGTTACAAAAAATTCACATATATAAAGGCAGGAGTAAGCAAACAAAAAGCTTGAAAGGAAATACATCGCAATATTAACTAACAGTGATTATCTCTGGATAGTGAGGTAAATAGGTAATATTTGTTTATATATCTTCTTTGTGTTAAATATTTGACAGTATTTTATAATTAACAAATAATTATAACCAGAAAAAAACAGAAGTTAATTTCAAAACTCCTTGCTAGCATTTATTGGTTTTACCTGGTGCTGACACTGCTACCATCATCATCACAATTTTACTGAGCATCTATCTACATGTGGGGAATTGGGGCAGCAGGGTACACAGACCTCCATAGCTCCAGCAGAGCCTCCTAAAAGCCATCCAGATACAAATAAATTACCCAGTATTACCTTGGTATTTTGTAGCAGAGCTAGTCCATTGCAGGCATTTGCTAGAAGAAAGTCTCCACTCAGGATAGCTATTTTATTTCCAAATTGCATGTCTTTCAGTGGTCCATCAGAAGATTGCAATTCATTTAAATTTACTATCCCACGATGTACGAGGAGAGCAGTATGGATAAGTTCTGTGATCTCTGCCAAACTTCTTTGACTAAAATATGAAGGTAAGATTTGTCTGAGTTTCAAGAATACCATCATATCACTAATGCCAGTTTTCAACAATAAAATATTTCAGTGACTAGTCTCTTTGTCTCTCTCTCTCTCTCTCTCTTTAAAATATTATTCATTTTTAATGAAGTTTTTAATAGAGGGCTCTCCACTAAGCAGTTTGGGATCTATAAGCAGATCTTGACATGTTCCTTCCGTATAACATTCCTCACCTTCCATCCCATGAATAACCAGGATTTTCCAGAGAAGCTGGCCAGTGCGGCCACCCTCTACAGTTCCATTTAGATACTTGTTATTAGTATACCTTTCCCACCTCTGTGATTTTAGGATTACTGAAAATCCTTACTAGTACCTAATGAAACTCCAATTTAAGGGGAAACATAACCTGTGTCAGGCATTATGCTAAGCACTTTTATACATTATCTTTTTTAATCCTAATGCAAAGCTATGGTATTTACAGAACTGAATAAAATATGGTCACCTTCCTTAAAGATCTTACATTTCAAAATAAAAAGATATATACCTACAGTAGTAAATAAAACAGAGAAGGCCCTGGAGAAGTTTATAGTATAGTACTGTATCAGATGGGATGTCAATAAATGTTTTTCTTTCCTTTTTTTAGAAAAAGATTTTATTTATGTATTTGATAGAGGAGAGAGAAAAGAGCACAAGTGGGAGGAAGGGGGAGAGGGAGAGGGAGAAGCAGCAGAGCCTGATGTGGGGCTTGATCTTAGGACTCTGGGATCATGATCTGAGCCGAAGATAGACACTGCCATCTGAGTGACCCAGGCACCCCAAAATGCTTCTTTTCTTATACTTTTCTATAGTTTATACATTTTCTACAATGACAAAAGTATTATTTTAATATCATAAAAATCCAAACAATTTCTAAAATATTTAAATTCCATAACCATCCTATGATAGGTATTAACTTCTTGTTATATGTGAGAAAATTGTTGCACACTGTTAAATGGCTTTCCCAAAGGCACACAGTAACGTAGGGCTGGAAATCTGTTGGAATTTGTTACAAATGACTTCATGGAATCAGACTACCTGGTTTCCTTGTCCTTGGTTGTCTCTTCCACACTAACTCTGGGCTTAGCCATGTGACTGACTTTGGCCAAAAAGACCTTAGCAAATGTGACACAAGCAAAGCCTGAAAAATGCTTATGGATTAAGACTTGTCCAAAGCAGTCACATGAGTGATCCCAGGCAGAACTATCTGGTCAATCCACATATTGCTAAGAAATAAAATGACTGTTTCAAGTTACTAAATTATAGTTTGCTACGTAGGAATAGATACCTGATACAGAAACTAGCATATCTGGGTGTGGTGTGCTGTTTAACAAAAGCCTAAAATATGTGTCACTGGCTTTGAGTCTGATTGATGGGGGGTGGGGGTGGGGGGCTAAATGGGAAAGCTGAAGAAATGGCAAATTCCTAGTGGCATCTGGAAAGGCAGTGAGAAATTGTTATTGGAGACTGAGAAGGGACATACTGTGTTAGAAGGTAGTGAAACAACTGGCAAAACTGTTGCCTATGGTAACTTGAAAGATAGAAAATATATATAATGAAATTATGTATCTGGATGGGGTGATTGATTCTCAGGCAGAATGGTGAAATGTCATTTGGATTATTGTAGCTGTGCATGCCAAGGTACAAGAGAGATGAGCTAAAGAGAGAACTGTTAGTTTGGAAGCACACTTTACAGGACTAGTAAGGGAGAAAAGACTCCCTATGCTGAAAATAAAACTTTTGGGACACCTGGGTGGCTCAGTTGAACGTCTGCCTTCAGGTCAGGGTATGATCCTGGAGTCCTGGGATCGAGTCCTACATTGGGCTCCCTGCCTGGAGCCTGCTTCTCCCTCTGCCTGTGTCTCTGTCACTCTCTCTTCTCTCTCTCTCTCTCTGTGACTCTCATGAATAAATAAAAATCTTAAAAAAAAAAAAAAAGAAAACTTTCACATCTCCAGTCTCTCCAGAAAAAATCCTGCCAAAGAAAGAAATGGTATTAAGAAAAAGATAAAAACAAAACTGTGGCTATAAGACCTTTTCTAGAGACCTAAAAATATAAGGTGATGCCCAACAGATCCCTTTGCTAGACAAAAGGTCTTCTAAGAACTCCAAGGGTTCTGTCCCACAGCAGCCTTACACCCAACTTAAAGTTGAGATGTCCATCTCCAAAAAGAACTATGGATGTGGCTTTTAGGACACGAAAAGAACATTAATGACATTCAAGGAAAAAGCAGTTAAGGGAGTTGTATGAGCTTCAAGTAAAAGTGACAAGAGACAGTCCAAAAGGGAAAAAGGAAAACGAAAAAAAAAAAGGAGCTTCTAAATCAACTTCCATGGACAAGAAATCAGGCTGAGACAGCTACTCAGCTACAAGTATAAATCTCCTCCTCCGCCTCCTCCTCTTCTTCTTCCTCCTCCACCTTTCTTCTTCTTCTCCCTCCTCGTCCTCCCCCTTCCTCCTCCTCCTCCTTCTTTTTCCTTCCTTCCTTCCTTCCTTCCTTCCTTCCTTCCTTCCTTCCTTCCGTCCGTCCGTCCTTCCTTCCTTCCTCCCTCTCTCTTCCTTCTTTCTTTCTTTCTTTCTTTCTTTCTTTCTTTCTTTCTTTCTTTCTTTCTTTCTTTCTTTCTTTCTTTCTTTCTTTCTTTCTTTTCTTTCTCCTCCTCCTCCTCCTCCTCCTCCTCCTCCTCCTTCATTGAAGTAGAGTTGACACACAGTGTTACATTAGTTTCAGCTGTATAACATAGTGATTCCATACTCTATGCTATGCTATGCTCACAAGTGTAGCTCTCTCTAAATTGTTTCTTATTGCAAATGTTCAGGGAAAATAGTTCAGAGAGTAAAGGATTCTGGAGGACAGTGGATCAGGGAACCTCTCCTGAGAAACAGACTGGGTCCTAGTCAAGAAATATTCCTTGCTTCTAGAGACAGAGGTCCTCATACTGTATACCCAGTTGGATTTCAGAATTACTATGGGCCATTGATTATTATGTGCTTTCCATTCCTCCCTCTTTTTCAATGGAAGTGACTATTGTGGTTATCTTGTTCCTGGCTCACCATTCTGTGCTATGTGTAGTGGCGGTACAGGTAGGTCATAACTCATCCTTTTTGTTCCCTGGATTAAGAGGAGTCGCATCTACAAAGAGACCTAACCAAAATTATGAGATCGTGGACCTTGAGCTTGATGGCATGAAATACATGAGACTCTGGGGTCTTGGGAAGTGGTTAAATATACGTTGCATAAGGAAGGAATGTGAATCATGGGGACCTGAGGGTAGACTGTGGCAGACGATTATACCAATGGCCACTGACAAATCATACCTCCTGACATCCATGTCACGTCTCCTCCTCGATTAGCTCTGAGTTGATTATATGACTTGTTTGGCTAGTGGGATACCAGCAAAAGTGGGACAAACAAGCTTGGTAAGTGATTTTGCACTGGGGCTCACCCTCTTGGAATGTTTTCCCAAGACTACATGTGAAGAAACCTAGTCTAGCCTCCTTCAGGATGAAAGGCAACATGGAGAGAGGAAAACCCAACTTTCCTAACCATGCTTACTTTCCAGTTGACCTCCCGGTAAATGCAGCCACATAAATAAACCCAGGAGGAACTAGCAGAGGATCAGTCCAGCCAATCCACAGAACCATGAAAAATAAAATGTTTACTGTGTTAAGCCAGCAAATTTTGGGGGCAGTTTGTTATATAATAGAAAATTGATAGAGACTTCAAAATCCTTTCTATTTCTACTATACTAGGCTGCTTCCTAGATTGCCAGCTGCAAAATTTTAACATTTTCTCTGAGGAAGGTAAATTTGTGCTGGGACTTGAATGGCAGGTATGGTATCTCAGCTAGAGAGGAAGGGCAGACACAACAGTAGAGATTAGGAATCCCAGAATAACGAAGAACAGGAATCACGGTTTGGTGAAGGCAAGAGGGGGAGGAGGTCAGGTTGGCCAGAGTACAGGGTCTGTGGGGATAAGTGAGAGGTAGGAACCTGGAGGTAGATTACAGCAGGTTAAAGGGCCTATATTTTGTTCCACAGGCAGCGTTTTTGAGGAGGGATGATATTTCTTTTTAAATGATTTAGGAAAAATATTCTGAAAGACAGCCTTAGACATGGAGACAAATAAATATAAAAAATCAGATAATAAATATAAGACTTTTTAATCCTAAATTAAAGACTACTGAAAAGTTAACAGAAAACATTTAAAAACAAAAGGAGCTAATATTTAAAAGTATCATTTAAAATAGTAACTAAAGAAATAAAAACATATTTTATTAGTATTCTGTTCTCTAGTTTATAATACCAATCACTGGAAAAATCCATATAGTCACATTTCACAGAAATCACACAATGGGAGTGTTGGCAAGTCTATAACTCAGGAAGGGTTAAGGACTGGACAGATGTCTCCGTCAGCCAGCTTATGAAAGAAAGTAATAACCAGGCATGCAAGAAGTTGTAGGTGTTTTTTTTTTCTTTTTTTAAAGATTTCATTTATTCATGAGAGACATACAGAGAGAGGCAGAAACTTAGGCATTGGGAGAACCAGGCTCCGCGGGGGAAGCCTGATGTGGGACTTGATCCCAGGATTCTGGGATCATGCTCTGAGCCAAAGGCAGACACTCAACCACTGAGCCACCTAGGTGTCCCAGTTGTAAGTGTTTTGAATTACTCTGAGGCTGAAACTAAATGATCATGAGCTTTTAAGAAAGACATCTATAATCATAAAACAGCATTCATTAAATAGCAATCTTTAAATGCCATATGCTCAGAATCAAAAATAATCGTAATAGTAAAAGTGAAAAGCCATAATTTGTACAGTACACACCATTTACAAAGAACTTTCATTTATATTATCTACTTGTGCTTCTAATTACAGCAGGTCTGGTGAGGTTAAATACTTGATCAAGAACATTCAGTTTGTAAAGGACAAAGCTGGAACTTAGAGCCACCTTGTCATAATGACCAATGACAATTTAAAATGTTTATTTACATAATGAATAGTGAATGAGGAGGGAAAAAAGGCCAAAGTTACCAATGTTATCAACACTGATATATGCCCATCACAACTTGTCCAATTTTTATCCCTAGTTCTAAGCACTACAGAAGAGTTTTCTAGGAGAGAATATATTATGAATAGATTTGACTCTTTTTGTTCATAATAACTGGGAAAAGTAATCAAGTTGTTTCCAAATCATTTGAGCAGAACCAAATCAAGTGATTTAGCTCGTCAAGAATCTGGATAATAGTTCTACTTCTGCCTCTAACATCACACAGTTTAGGGGCAAATCCCTTCAACTCTTAGGCACAAGGTCTTATCACCACTGAAAGAGAAACAATACCTTCCAGTTCCCAAATCCTAAGATTCAGGGATTAAAAAAAATTTATCTAGACGTCAGTTAACAGTTACAAAGAGACAAAAATATTGCTATTAACAGTTTTCTATAGAAAATATAAATGAAATAAATTGTCATCTTTGAAATCTGTCCTGTAATTCCCCTATTTGGTACTACAATCTCAATTTCTAAGATTTTATCATCAGATAAACAACTCCAGATCACATTATGCAAGAGTATAATTTAGTGTATAGCAGAGAAGTAGTGACAGTAGGAAAGAATCTGGGAAATTTTTCTTCTCATTATCTTATTCCTGTTTTAGCCAACCAAAGCAATCTAGTAAACTTTCAACATACTGGATTTTAAAAATTATCTTAAATAAAAGTCTTCATGCCATTTTATGTACATACATTTTAGTACTCTTGGGTATTTTTCATGCTAAATCTTGATTGGAAAAGAGTCACAAATGAATACCACTTATGTTAAATAATCAGAGTAGGGAAGTAATTACCACATTGAATGAAACTGAGGATTAATCAATGTTTCTACAAAAATTTCCCCCAAATCATATTCTTTCAGTTATATGAAACAGCTTCATCTGTTTTGATCCATTTTTTCGCAACATTTCTCCATTTTTTTTTTAGCATCCTAAGTTTTAGATGTAAGTATGGCAGACACTGCTAGTTACCTATCCATTCTTATGTTCCTCACTACCAACATATCTTTGATTATACATGGAGTGACAATGTACTCACTTAAAAATACTTCCCCAAGACCCCCTGAGGCTAGTAGTGATCATGTAGCACAGTCCGGCCTAAGAATGTAAGCAGAAATCTACTAGGTGGAGTTTCTGAGAAATCTTCTGAGTTCCTGATGTTAGTAGACAGATTCAGTTGGCATGCACCTTTGGCAATTTTTTTTTAAATAATAAATTTATTTTTTATTGGTGTTCAATTTGCCAACATACAGAATAACACCCAGTGCTCATCCCGTCAAGTGCCCCCTCAGTGCCCGTCACCCATTCACCCCCACCCCCGGCCCTCCTCCCCTTCCACCACTCCTAGTTCATTTCCCAGAGTTAGGAGTCTTCATGTTCTGTCTCCCTTTCTGATATTTCCTACCCATTTCTTCTCCCTTCCCTTCTATTCCCTTTCACTATTATTTATATTCCCCAAATGAATGAGACCATATAATGTTTGTCCTTCTCCAATTGACTTATTTCACTCAGCATAATACCCTCCAGTTCCATCCACGTTGAAGCAAATGGTGGGTATTTGTCATTTCTAATGGCTGAGGAATATTTCATTGTATACATAAACCACATCTTCTTTATCCATTCATCTTTCGATGGACACCGAGGCTCCTTCCACACTTTGGCTATTGTGGCCATTGCTGCTATAAACATCGGGGTGCAGGTGTCCCAGCGTTTCATTGCATCTGTATCTTTGGGGTAAATCCCCAACAGTGCAATTGCTGGGTCGTAGGGCAGGTCTATTTTTAACTCTTTGAGGAACCTCCACACAGTTTTCCAGAGTGGCTGCACCAGTTCACATTCCCACCAACAGTGTAAGAGGGTTCCCTTTTCTCCACATCCTCTCCAACATTTGTGGTTTCCTGCCTTGTTAATTTTCCCCATTCTCACTGGTGTGAGGTGGTATCTCATTGTGGTTTTGATTTGTATTTCCCTGATGGCAAGTGATGTGGAGCATTTTCTCATGTGCGTGTTGGCCATGTCTATGTCTTCCTCTGTGAGATTTCTGTTCATGTCTTTTGCCCATTTCATGATTGCATTGTTTGTTTCTTTGGTGTTGAGTTTAAGAAGTTCTTTATAGATCTTGGAAACTAGCCCTTTATCTGATACGTCATTTCCAAATATCTTCTCCTATTCTGTAGGTTGTCTTTGAGTTTTGTTGACTGTATCCTTTGCTGTGCAAAAGCTTCTTATCTTGATGAAGTCCCAATAGTTCATTTTTGCTATTGTTTCTTTTGCCTTCGTGGATGTATCTTGCAAGAAGTTACTGTGGCCGACTTCAAAAAGGGTGTTGCCTGTGTTCTCCTCTAGGATTTTGATGGAATCTTGTCTCGCATTTAGATCTTTCATCCATTTTGAGTTTATATTTGTGTATGGTGAAATAGAGTGGTCTAGTTTCATTCTTCTGCATGTGGATGTCCAATGTTCCCAGCACCATTTATTGAAGAGACTGTCTTTCTTCCAGTGGATAGTCTTTCCTCCTTTATCGAATATTAGTTGACCATAAAGTTGAGAGTCCACTTCTGGATTCTCTATTCTGTTCCATTGATCTATGTGTCTGTTTTTGTGCCAGTACCACACTGTCTTGATGACCACACCTTTGGCAATTTGGACTTAGCCCATCTTCCTGTCTGAAAGAAGGCCTACCAACCTGGGGGATGAGAAGGGATTTAGGATCCTAAAGGGGCTAACGGGGGCCCACAATTTAAGGATGGTAGAGTAGGAACAGCAGAGAAGCTTGGGCCCCAGATGACTTACTTCTTTGAGGGATATACCAGCTCTGAAATGCCCACCTCTAGCCTTCTTAGCTGAGATAAACACTGCACTCTTTTAAGCTACTGTTGTTAAAAGTCTTATTATATACAGCCAATAACTTCCTGAAAGATGTGGTTCATAAAAATTGCACCACAAAAGATAGCAAAGATATTTTATGTTCATATTTCTGCACTCTGGGTTTAATTCACTTACAATCATCTCTTGGAGGGGGCACCTGGCTGGCTTGGTGGGTAGAACGTGTGACTCTTTTTTTTTTTTTTTTTTTTAGAACGTGTGACTCTTGATCTCAGGGTTGTGAATTCGAGCCCCAAATTGGGTGTAAAGATTAAATAAGTTTTTTAAAAAATTTAAATATTATCTCTTGGAGATGCCTGGGTGGCTTAGCGGTTTGGTGCCTGCCTTTGGCCCAGGGCGTGATCCTGGAATCCCGGGATTGAGGACCGCATGGGGCTCCCTACATGGAGCCTGCTTCTCCCTTGGCCTGTGTCTCTGCCTCTCTCTCTATGTCTCTCATGAATAAATAAAATCTATAAATAATAATAAATAATAAATAAATAATAATAAATAAATAAATAAAAAAATCTCTTGGAGATCTACATCATTTACAGAGAATCTTCTTGTTCCACTTAACATTTTTACAGAGGTCCACTGTAGAGATGTGCCATACAATTCTTTTTTCCACACAACTTTTGCTGCTAAGTGATAAATATACCTTTTTAAAAAGAATTTCTAGGACTCAGCCCATGTGTTACTTCTGTGAAGTCTTCTCTTACTGCCCCAGAATTAACTCCTTCTGTGCCTGAAAGCCTCTGAACACAGCTGTTTATTGTACTCTCCTGTAATTATTTCTTTAGCCATCTATCTTCCTGCTACCCCTCTCCCTTACTACACTGTAAATTATACTATCCTATTTCTCTAGGCTGCCCACACATATTTGTTAAATGAGTAACTCTAATTAGCAATCAATTTTATAAAGGCATAGTGGATTATTGTGATTCTTAGTTTCAAAAGGGAAGGATGATATTAACTACAAAGTCAGGTTCATAGAATCAGAGTTCAAAGTGACCCCAAGGGTCAATTAACCTCAATTAGCCCCATCCAGGGATGAGTGATAACTATATCACAGGAGCCAGGTCTGCTGATAAATAGTTCTAATTATTAGAAATTGTTCTTTATATTAACCTGAAATCTCTTAAAATGTTTTACATGTTTAAGTTGGCATTAAAACAGTAGAAGGGTCAATTGTGTTTCATTACACAGGTAAGGGAGATAAAAGACAATGGCATCTTCTTTCTCTTTCTTATTTTTTTCTTCCTCCTTCCCTCCTTGCCTTCCTTCTTTTTGAGAGGTTTAAAAAAAAAGCGCAAGAAAGTACAGAAAATAATACAACAAATATATAATATTGCATTTAGAAATAATAATGGTTTATACTTTTTTTTTAAAAAAAGATTTTATTTATTTATGAGAGACACACAGAGAGAGGCAGAGACATAGGCAAACAGAGAAGCAGGCTCCCTCTGGGGAGCCCAATGCAGGACTCAATCCCATGACCCCGGGATCATGACCTGAGCCAAAGGCAGACAGATGTTCAACCACTGAGCCACCCAGGTGCCCATGAAGAGTTTACACTTTGTCATTTTTAATAGTTCTTAAAGATGCATTAAAAAAAAAAAAACCTTTTTATTCTGGCAATTTTCAAATATACCAAAGTGGAAAATACAGCATAAAGAACCTCCGTGGACCCCAATCTTATTTCAGCCCCACCTTTCACTCTTCTTTCAGTTTATTTTGAAGTGAATGCCAGATATCATGTCATTTCATCTAAAATACTTCAAATGTCTTATTTTTTAGAAGTGTAATAAGAGCAATTATGGTTCCCACTTACTAAATTATTACTAAAAATTAAAAAGATCAGAAATTACTAAATTAACTGTTAATTACTTTGAGCCATAATTACTATATGCTGAGCACTTTATGTAAAATAATTCTGCAAGCATAACAGTAATTCAATTAACAGATTAATAAATAAAATAACATCAAACTCACAACAGCTTTCTGAGATAAGCATTATTAACCTTTACCATACAGAAGAGACAGGAGTTGGGCTGGCAGGCTAACTGACTCACTCAAGTTCACATAGCTAGTGAACTACAGTCACAAGCTTGTGAGGCTCCCTGATTCTAAAGCCCAGGGTCTTTGCATATCAATGGAAAAATCCCAAATACAAAATGTACAAAACTGAGGTTTTTCTAAAAGTATTAAACTGATAGGTAAGGGTTATTTATTTAAAAACATTTCCTTTGGGTTTTTTTGTTTGTTTGTTTTGTTTTAAAGATTTTAATTTGAGAGAGTGTGAGAAAGAGAGGGACACAGAGAGAGAGAGAGAGCACACAAGCATAAGCAGAGGGGAGGGGCAGAGGGAGAAGCAGACTCCCCACTGATCAGGGAGCCTGACATTAAGCTCCATCCCAGGATCCTGGATCATGAGCCAAAGGCAGACGCTTAACTGAGTGAGCCTTCCAGGTGCCCCCTAAAATAATTTCTTTTGAATCCTAAAAGATTTTTTTTTATTGGAAAACTTTTACAATGTGAGAAGAATAAATTTGAAAATGTCAAAGAAAAAAAAAAAAGAAAGAAAATGTCAAAGAAAATTTTGGAAAACGAAACAAAAGGCCTACGATTCTGAATTTTAAAATTTATAATCAAGTTACTGCAGTTTCGACAAGTATAGTAGTATCATGAGAAAAAACTAATAGATTAGTGTAATGGAATCCAGAAAGAGATCCAAATATATTTGGAAAACTAATTATTTATGGTAAAGATAACATTTCATATTGTTAGGGAAAGATGGACTATTCCTACAGAAGATGTTAGGGCAAATGGTTATCTGTTCAGGGAAAAAAAAATAGGCCCCTATCTTGCACCATAGACAAAAATATATTTAGACAGATTAAAGATCTGTGAAAAACTCTGTATTTAGGAAAACATTCTTATGACCTCAGGGGGAGAAAGCCTTGTAAAATAAAATGGGAAGTCAGGAAGCCATAAGAAAAATAATGGATAGATTTGAGTAGTTAAAATGTAAAAGAATGTTTATTAGTGAAATAAAACATTAAAAAAATAAACCCAGGGAAATACAGACTTAAAGTATTTACAACACATACAACAGACAAAAGATTGTATTCAAAATATGTGTGGAGCTTACTGACAAGAAATTAAGAAACATAAATAGCTCAAGCACAAAATAGGAAAGGATATGAAGAGGTAATTTCACAAGAAATACAAATGGCCAAAAACCACATAAATAAGGCTCAACTTCACTAATAATTTGGGAAAGCAGTATTATAAAAATGAGATAATACTTTTAGCCCATCACTCTGCTCCTCTGCTCAACACCTACCAATGGCTCCTCAACTCACTCAGAGTGGATGCCAGAGCCCCTACAATGGACTCCAAGGTCCAAAACGACTGCCTCAGCTCCTCTACCCCTTACCTCTCTGAATTCATTTATTACCCTCTTTCCTCCTTGTCCACTCTTCTCCAGCTATGATAGATCTGCCTGGATTTCCTTGAATGTACCCAGTCTGTTCTTGCCACAGTGCCTTTGCCCCTTCCTCTGCCCCAGTTTTCCCTTATGGATCTAAGAAAGCTCAGTCACTTTCTTCCTTCAGATCCTCACAAAGTGTCCCTGCTCAGTAAGGTCTTCTCTGACCATTCCCCTTACAACAGCAACTGTCCCATACCTACCAGACATTCCTATCGCCTCTTCCTGCTTTTCTTTTTTTTTTTTCCTCCATTGCACCTGTTGTCCTCTGACATGCTAGCTATTTTGTCTTTTTGTTTCCTTCTCCACAGCCCCATAGAAAGAAAAATCCAGGGCAGCCCGGGTGGCTCAGAGATTTAGCACCACCTTCAGCCCAGGGTATGATCCTGGAGACCCAGGATCAAGTCCAGTGTTGGGCTCCCTGCATGGAGCCTGCTTCTCCCTCTGCCTGTGTCTCTGTCTCTGCCTCTCTCTCTCTCTCTCTCTCTCTGTGTCTCTCATGAATAAATAAAATCTTAAAAAAAAAGAAAAGAAAGTTCCATAAAGGCAAATGGAGTGTGTGTGTGTGTGTGTGTGTGTGTGTGTGTCTCGTGGTGGTGGTGGTGGTGGTGGTGGTGGTGGGTGAGGGGATGAAGAAAAGCAGGGAAGAGCAAAAGAGTTCTTAAAATATACTTTAGGGCACCTGGGTGGCACAGCTGGCACAGCTGGTTAAGCCATCCAACTCCTGATTTTGACTCAGGTCATGATCTCAGGGTTGTGAGACGGAGCCTTGCAGCAGGCTCTGCTTGAGATTCTTTCTCCTTCTGCCCCTCCTGCTCATGCTTACTTTCTCTCTCTCTAAAATAAATAAATCTTTTAAAAAACATTTTAAAAATACCAAAATATCAAGGCATATGAACTACAACAAAGGAAAGATATATGCTTCTAATATCAGGTAAAAGAACCTTTCTTGGTGACAGCCTTTAATCATAAGTGTCAAATATTAATTTTTCATAAGTGGGCCAGATCCAAAGTTCCAAGAAATTCATTCAATCATTACAATAATTACAAAAATATGATGATTTTCTTATTCTGCCATTTATTCATGTTGATAACCTAAGTGAACATGGAAATTTGAATTTTGAATTTGCCATGATCACAGCATTCAAAAACAATGTTGGTTCATTCCTACATTTTTAATTAATTAATTAATATTAATTTTTAAAATTCCTACATTTGTAAATGAGAAATCTGATTAAAAACAAGCTACTGAAACCAAAAAAATCTCAACCACTGAAGCAAAATGCTAAAGCTGTAGGCCATAGTAGTGATGACCTCCAAAGAGAGGCTGAATCAGAGGTTCAAGGGCTGTAGAGAATAACCAGGTCTTATTTCCAGCTCTGACCACACATACTAAGCAATCACTGAACGTACTGAGGGCTCTGTGTCTCTTTCAGGAAAACTCACCTGACATTTTAAGTTAGAGTACATAGAAAAGAGGCTGGTTTCATTCAAGGAGATCCGATACCTGAATTTGTTAAAATCTTGCCATGTCATGAAAACATAAGGTGTAGAAGTGACGGGGGAAAAGGACAAAAATCCTTGAGTAATATTTCAAAGAAATCTTTTTTTTTTTAACTTACAAATTTATTTTTTATTGGTGTTTAATTTGCCAACATATAGAATAATACCCAGTGCTCATCCCGTCAAGTGCCCACCTCGGTGCCTGTCACCCAGTCACCCCCACCCTCCGCCCACCTCCCCTCAAAGAAATCTTTAAAACAAAGTTCTCCCAGGCTGCCTGGGTGGCTCAGTCAGTGGAACATCTGACTCTTGATCTTAGCTCAGGTCTTGATATTTGGGTCATGAGTTTGGGCACTGGGCTCCAAGTGAGGCTTGGATCTTACTTAAAAAAAAAATAAAAAGAAAAATAAAACAAAATTCTTCCATATTCAGTATGTAATTCTGAATTACTGGTAGTTTTACAGAAATATAATTTTTTTAAAGAATTTATTTATTTATTCATGAGAGACACACACAGGGAGAGAGAAGCGCAGAGACACAGGCAGAGAGAGAAGCAGGCTCCATGCAGGGAGCCCGCCATGGGACTTGATCCTGGGTCTCCTGGACCACGCCATGGGCCAAAGGCAGCGCTAAACCGCTGAGCCACCTGGGCTGCCCGCAGAAATATAATTTTAAAATAATCCCAGCTTAACACAAAGACTCCTGTCTCTTGATTTATTTCCAAAAAAGAAAGCTTAGTATATTTTAGATTTTTTTAGTAAAAATTGTATATATTTAAGGTGTATAACATAATGTTTTGATAAACACACGCACACTGAAATAATTACTATGGTCAAGCTAATTAGTATATCCATCTCCTCACAGTTACTTTTTTCCCTTTTCTTTCTTTTTTTTTCCCCCAAAGAAAGCTCAGTATTGATGTGTTCTGTAATTAGTTCCCTTCATACCTGTCAACCAATCTACAAAGAAGTGAGCTGTCTTCAGAGGTGGCAGTCATACTTGAGAAAGCGAGGATGTTGAGATTCAGTAAGGAGTTACCACAGTTATTACTAGAAATTAGCCAACCAAAACAAAATCTGTAATACATTTTCTCTTTATGCACGAACACAGTAAGGTTCTACATAAGTGATCGACTAACACGCTTATGAAACTAGTAAAGTATAACCAAGCCAGGTAACCTACTGTATTTAAGAACATTAAAAAGAAAGAAAGAAAGAAAGAAAGAAGAAAGAAAGAAAGAAAGAAAGAAAGAAAGAAAGAAAGAAAGAAAGAAAGGAAGAAAGAAATCAACCCATCATTTTGAATAACGAGACACGAACTTGACTGCCAACACATAATTATCCTGCAGGTCAACGAGATGTTTATTATGAGGTGGGGGATGGGTAGCTGTAGTATCTGGTGTCTGAAACTAGTTTAAGCTGGCTTGTTTCCTGCCAGGGAAGCCGGGCTAGGCATCCTTATCTAGGTCTCTAAGAGTACTTTTTGGTTTGGGTATCACAAAAGGGGTTAAAAATACTTGAGACTACCAAAAAAGCCTAACAAGACATCTGGGTGCTGCGGCTGTCACTGTCAGGGCAGCCCTTGGAGGGAATGCCCGTATCAATTCGGTTTCTCAGATGGACAGCTGATCAACATTAAACAGACTTGCTCTGGGCAGACTGAGCTGAGCTTCCTGACATGAATTCCAATGAGAGCCCTCTGCACTCTTCCACCGAGCTCTGCCATTTTTTACTGTTGCAGCTCCCTGGACATATGGGAATCCCTAGTGATGAGCACATAAAGCTGCCTCTAACTCAAGTGACGGCTCATTTCCCCTGGCTGAAGGCAGACATTAATATCCTGAGGAGATCAGACCCGCCTCTCTGACCCCCATCTACCGAAGCAAAACGACTGTCCTATTTCTTCATTTAATAAGCTTTTAATGAAGAAAACCAAAACCCCCTTTCTGACTGCAGCACAGTTCTACATGAAAAGGTTACACAAATACATCTGATTCCATGTCAAAGTTTTCCAAAATATGTGTCTCCTTCCCCACTGGAGTGTACATTCTGTCGTTCGCCCGCCCACAGGGCTCATTCTTTCTGCTGCGGTCCAGGACTTCAGTTCTCTGCTCCGGTAATTATGAACTGTCTCCACATCACGGCAAGTGGAGGATTAAAGAACTGATTACAAAGAGCACACTGGTGTTTCCATTTTCTTACAAACCTCTTTCTTCCAAGGTTCATCATGGAGCTATGAAAACTGCTTCCGGCACGACCAGGCTGGGCGGACTGACAGTCCAATGGCAAGCCAGAGAGTACACAAGAAAATGCTTTGCAAGCTAAATGAGTGTATAAGAAAACTGACACTATTTGGTGAATAGCATACATACTTTTGGGAGGGATAAAACCAAGTATGTATGATCCCCAGTGAAGATGACAAGCAGGCTTTCACCTGTGACTCATGGCGCTCCCTTAAAAATAAGGGGCATCTGAATCATTACTCAAGTTCAGCACTGAGCCCACTGCCTATACTGTGAGGGCCCTGTGCACTCTGAATTGCTTCACAAGAGGCCAAAGTTTGAATTTTCTCTTCTTTAGAAAGCAAGGAGGGGCTAGGAGAAATGGGAAGGTTGCATGTTAAATGGGGCACAGGAAGTACTGTGGGAGGGAAGGAAGTAACAGAAGGCAGTGATGGACTGGGAAGGCTTCCCTTAGACCACCAAATGTGCCTGAGGCTGGAACATGTGAAGGTGGAGTGAGCATCAAGGGGCAGAGATCTGTTTCCTATGAAAAAAGGTGTCAAGGCATAGACTGTACACTGGTATGCTTTAAATTAGATTGCCTCCACTGCTAACTGATCTACCTAGGTATCGAGTCTTAAGAACAAATCCTAAATGTTCCCCAAAATATTTTACCAGGCCTTTTCATGTATAAATGTAGAGTGGCTCCCCAGCAGGTTTATACTACAGACAATCAAAGGAAGCCACGGCAGGTACTCAGGGTGCAGGCAATGCACAGTTCAGAACCTACTACATCCCAGATATCATTTTTTATATAGCATCTCAACTAATTCAAGTTCAGTTATTAACCCAATGTTAGAGATTAGGAAATGGAATTCCACAGGGGAAAGAAAGATGAGTGAGTCTCTATAGAAAATATTATCCGGGAGAGGCAAAGACATACCATCTTAATATTAAATTGAAAGAATATTATTTCCAAATATCTCCTTGAACAGTTAGATCCTATCAAATACTCTTCTTATCATGCATAAAACTATTTTCAAACTACAGATATGGCTATAAAAATTCTTAATGGGGTCACTGAAAGCTATTTTAGCCTTTTCTCCCAAATAGCTTTATTGAAATATAATTTACATATTATAAAATTCACCTGTTTTAAGAGTACAGTTCAATGAATTTTAGTATTTACAAACTTGTGCAACCATCACTACAATATAATTTTAAACTTTTCCATTACCCTAAAAAAAATAAACCATATGCTCATTCAGAGCTATTCTTTTTTTTTTTTTCAGAGCTATTCTTTATTTAGGCTAGTAGTCTCAATTCTCATTTTAATTTTTTGAGTATTTAGAATTTTTAGAGAAATTAATTATAAAGAACAACAATATAAAATGTAAATGTCAACATAGTTTTACTAAAAAGAACACTACAGTATGTGGTAAATAAATAACGTGCAAATGATATACATGTTCTTCAAAGAACAGCTAATAAATGACAGATCCATTAGGTGTCTCAAAGTAATGCTTTTTTTTTTTTTTTTTTTTTAGATTTTATTTATTTTAGAGAGAGCAAGAGCAGTGAGCAGAGCAGAGGGGAAGGGAGAGGGACAAGCAGCACAGTGTAGAGCCAACATGAGGTTCAATCTCCCGACCCCTGAGATCATGACCTGAACTGAAACCAAGAGGCCGACACTTAACCGAGCCATCCAGAAGCCTCAGTAATGCTTGTTTTAAAAAAACTGACTATAAGGTATTTCAAAGGATCAGGATGCCTGGGTGGCTCAGTGGTTGAGCATCTGCCTCCGGCTCAGAGCGTGATCCCAGAGTTGGGGAGCCTGCTTCTCCCTCTGCCTATCAAGCAAATTGCTTTGAAAGGTAAATGTATATCACTTATTCACAAAAAATAAGCCTTATTGTTTTCTGTTCATACCTCATGTCCCAGGCAACACTTAAATTTCACGTTTCTTCGTTAGTGTGTTTTCAGTCATGAGCCAAAATTTCACATTTCTATCCAGTGTCCTGGGATCAAGCCCCTGGACAGGCACCCTGCTCAGCTGGGGTCTAGTTTCCCTCTCCCTTGCACCCTCTCCTCAGCTTGAGCTCTCACTCACTCTGTTCTATCAAATGAATAAATAAAAAACCTTAAAGTCTGTGAGTCATAATTTAAATGTTATTAAAAGGTATCTCTATTCATTCTTTCAAATTATATCACATTATTTAATTCTAAGATGGACTTAATGTGTGTTCATGGGGGTGGATATACACAACTACTGATTTCAAATGAAGTAAGTGTGCCATCCGAATTTCTGTTTCACAGAAAAGTGATCCAGGAAAATTAAAAGGTAAGATTAAAACTCACCTTTTAAACATATTATAACCATTAAATGGTCTACTTAGGAAAATATACAAGTCAGATGAGAGCATACCCTTACTATTAAAAAATATAAAAGTCTATACAGTCAAGCTGTTCAATACTGGTGGACACTAACCATATGTAGCTAGTAAGCACTTGCAACATTGTGGTCCGAATCCAGATTTCTTTTCCTTTTTTAGATTTTATTTATTTATTCATGAGAGACACAGAGTGAGAGAGAGAGATGCAGAGACACAGGCAGAGGGAGAAGCAGGCTCCATGCAGGAAGCCCTGACGCGGGACTCGATCCTGGGACTCCAGGATCACACCTTGGGCTGAAGGCAGGAGCTAAACTGCTGAGCCACCCAGGCTGCCCCCAAATCCATATTTCTATAACCATTAAAGACTTCATACCAAAAATTAAAAAAAAAACCTGAATAATAAGTGCTTTAAATTGATGACATATTGAAATGATAATATTTTAGATACATTAAATAAAATATATTAAAAGTTTCACTCACTTGTTTCCTGTTATATTTTTGGTGTGGCTATTAGCAAATTTAAAATTATATTTCCATGAGGCTGCACCAGGTTCACCACCCCTCCATCTTGCTTCCTTCCTTAGAAGTTATTTTTCTTATAGCTTAGCATATTTTCTTTCAAACTTTTGCTATATGTATTTAATAGGTTTATAAACATACAGCAAATGCATTTACAAAGAAATGCTATGCATTTTCCAATAAAAATAAGTTCATATTATACATACTATAACTTGCTTTATTCACTTCATATAGTTGGAAGAATTTGTCACTATATATAGGATCACCTAAATCTTTTTGTTGACCACCTAAATCTTTTAAATGATGGTTATTTATAGTATAAATGTACCATAATGTTCTTCAGACTCCATTAATAAATATTTAGGTCATTTCCTATTTTCTAATATTATAAACAATGCTGCAGTGAACATCCTCCTACATGTATTTATGTGCATATGTGTAAGTATTTTTGTAGGTTATACCCCTAGAAGTGAAATTACAGGGTCAAAGAGTATATCACTTAAAATTGTGTTATAAATTTCTAAATGGACTATTCTACTTCTGTTATTTTTATTTTTTTAAGGACTTTTAACTTATTTTTTAAAGAGAGAGAGAGAGATAAGGGGGAGGGGTAATGGGAGGGAATCTCAAGCAGATTCCCCACTGAGCAGGTAGCCCAAGGCAGGGCTTGATCTCATCCCCCTGCCATGATCTGAGCTGAAACCAAGTCTGACACTTAACCTACTGAGCCACCCAGGCACCCCGAGGATATTCTATTTTTAAAACAAAAAGACAAATGATCTGGTTTGTGACAGTCTATAATTTCTCTATGAGTCTCTGAAACAATAAGGATATAAGCTTCATGTCAAGGATTCAGTGAAGAAAAACAATTTTAACTTATGTCCTGAAGTCAGCCCAGACTTAGCCAATTGATTATTGTGGTGGATACCTCTGGGGTGATTGTCCTGATGATGATTCCATTTTCTCTGGAAATGCCACTTCTCCATCTCCCCATACTGAGATCCTATGGTAGCCGTTCTGATCGTGTCTGTTTTATGTGGCCCTCAGTTTCTCCTACCCTGGCTGAGTGACCCAGCACTAACAATCAAGGGCACTCAGATTATTTCCCCAGGGAATATGAAATTCAGAGTTATAAGGGAATGCTCCAAAGCAGCCTTTATGGACTTCAGTTATTTCTGTGTCACTTTTGTCATTTCTGCATATACCATGTGTATTCTTGTGTACTTAAGTTCTTTCTTTAAATCTTATCTTTAAGTCTTTTAGGATTTTGTCTAGAGACACCATATAGCAACGAGCTAATGAATGCAGATTCTGGAGCCACCCTGCCTCGATCCACACCCTAGCTCTGCCACTTACTAGCAGTGTGTTCTTAAACAATTTGCTCAACCACTCTCAGTGACCAGTGCTTTCATCTGTAAAATGGAGATAACAACCACAACCATGTCAGAGTCCTGGGCTTCAATGACTGTATATACTGTCCTTAGAATGATAACTTTACATTTTAAGTGCTCCATAAATATTAACTATAATGGCTTTTTTTTCCTAAAGATTTTATTTATTTATTCATGAGAAATACACACACACATACACACAGAGAGAGAGAGAGAGAGAGAGAGAGGCAGAGATACAGGCAGAGGGAGAAGCAGGCTCCTTGCAAGGAGCCTGATGTGTGACTTGATCCCAGGACTCTGGGATCATGCTCTGAGCCAAAGGCAGATGCTCAACCACTGAGCCACCCAGGCATTTCACTATTACTGCTTTTAAATCAATTCACCTTTCTATTTAAATAAATCTTTAAAGGAAACTTTACATCCCAACTATCTAGCTGGTATAGGTCAGAACTGCCTATCGTGCAGCAAGACAATATAACCTGTGGTGGCAGAGAGTCACCCACTATACCACCGTAGGCATTCTTGTGAGGGTGTCCTGGGACCACAGTCTGGACTTCTGGGCTTCTGAATGCCTCCCTTAGTGATGGGCAATCCTTTCCTGTTCCTGTAGTCTCATCCTCTACCTGTGACCAGCCCTTGAAATTCTTCTATAAAATCTATAAAAACTCACTGATCTCAACTAACACATCTAAGTTACAGAGAAGAACCAGCAGATCAGAAATGTCTACCAAATTATGTAAGGTTCCATAGACTGGTACACATAGGTTGTAGATACAAGAACTAAATTCCAGATGCCCTAATTCCCATCCAGTGCTTTTTCTTCTATGTCAATATATTTATAACCAAATACTTTTTTTTCCATGTTGATACCCTACCTTCTCAAAACAAAAACAAACCCAAAACATCAAACCACTTGCTATGTATTTCAAATAATCTCAGTGTTGTTTATCTCCTTTGCAAATGAGAGAAAATCAAGACTGAGGCATAGGGGGAGATGAAGTAACTTATAAGGTTCTGCAGCTCATAGGCAAAAAGCCAGAATTTAAAACCAGAGTTTTCTGCTAAAAGAACTGTTTAGATACATTTAATTCATCCTAAAATATAAATAAAATATAAATAAATGATTCATGATTATTCATTCCCAAAGGTTCTGATGGGGAGAAGCAAGATAAGAAAAGAGGGCAGCAGATACCAGAGGTGGTGAATGATCAAGTGCTGTGGGGAGAGGAAACAAATCTACCACCTTTCTACAGCTGAAACTGGCCCAACCACTGCACCTTCTCCTCCCCATATTTCTCTCTCCCCTCTCCTGTGTCTAATCATGGATTCTCATGCCAGCCTTCTGAATCCACACCACTTATCTCTACTTCTGGGAGAGGTAAATAATATGGCTTATTAAAATATGCACATATCTAAATAACATACATTAAAAGAAAATAACTGATAAAATGCACTCTAAAACTCCAGTCAAATGTGCATAAGCTTCTGCCAATCCTGTATATTGTGAGCTCCTGGGTTGCACGAAGCACTGTGTCTGGTGCCACCTTTACACCAGAAACACATCAGAATCCTGCTCTCAAGGAGCCTAAAGCCTGGCAGAGACAGAAAATAATAAACAGAGACATCTGAAAACGTCCCCCACTCACCTCAGAAAATACATTAACTTTGTAAAGAGATAAAACTACACATTCCAGTCAGCTAACATTTTATTCCAGCTTTCAACTGAAATACCACACAGCATCTTAAAAAGTCTGGATTTAAAGAATTAAATGGAGAACTGGAAGCTCATATAATATAATATAATCCAACTCATAGACAGACACTTCTACTCCCTAAGGCTTTTTTATAAACAGGCAGCTGAGAGTGTGGCTGCCTACACTGTTGTGCTTATTCTGACCAAACTGCAATGTCTCTCTAATTTTCCAAGAAATCTCATCTTTTTCCACTTTGTGTGGGTTTTATGTTGCCATTCATGCTTTTATACATATCCACATTTAATCAGCTTGGTCCTCTGCTACCATTATTGTCTTCCCTACACACTGGTCTAGTTAATTGTTATGTCCACAGTATGGTTTCTTTAAAGGAAACCAGTTTCCTTTCACCCGTCTGCTTCTTAAATGTTCTTCCAATCAAGTCCAATCACTTAAAGAGCATCCTAAGCCGATAGTCATTTTAATATACAGATATTAAAAAATATCGATGACTCTTTTCTTTATAAATGAATGTATCTGTAAATAGGCTTAAAATTAGGAAGGCTGCAAGGGGTACGATAAATCTGAAATATCTGAGAATGAGCCACCAACTTCTGCCATTAAAAACCTTTGTGATACTTGATGATACCCAAATGGTTCACAAAACCAATTTGGAAGTCAAAGATCAGTAGAACGAAATAAGGAAAAAGAGTCATTTAATAAACACTCAATTCAGAGTACATATGGTTCTATTACAAGCAGCTAAAATATGTTCATCTTAATATAAAAATTTCATGACCATGAAACAGCCCACTGAGTTAATTTACGGGGAAAAAAAGATTTACAAACTAAATATTTTGATTATTTGTAATTTAAAATTCAGAACAAATGAAAACAGAGAGATCTGTCAACCTGGATTATTCTGATTATCGTTAACATCAATAAGTTTATTAATGTGTGATTACTTTTGTGTGTCAGACCCTAGAAATATATTTAGGGGGTGAAATGGGAATGCTCCGTGGAAGAGGTGACAGGAGAGCTGGGCTTTACTTGGAAGAAGAATACTGAGCTCAGTGAAAGCAAGGACACAGCCACTGGCCTCCTCTGGTGCCCCGGGCAGGGCGGGTTGCCACAGCAGTGCTAGGATGGGGTGGGGGGGTCCCCATTCAGCTCGCTGTCTTTGCTGCTGCTGCTGCCGCCACCGCCACCACCACCACTGGTCCCAACAGGGCTCACTGCCCCTGCCAGAAAATGAACAGAGTCGACAGCTGCCCTGGAATGGTTGGAGAAAGGCTGCAGCCAGCAGACACAGGAATATGGGCGGAGCGTAGGTTTAGGACAAAGGCATGGGTGTCTCCTCTCAGACAAGGCTGAGAGGAAAAGAAATGAGAACAATACAAGAAAGGAGAGAAGTCCAGGAACACCCTTCATCTTCTGGCCAGGGCCCCAAATGACTTGGATAAATTAAGGAGAACAAGATGATTGAATTGCTACTATTTGCCAAAAAAGTCATTTTAACCCAGACACAAAAGAAAATTAACAGGCTTCTGTTTATATTTTGCTTCACTTAGGTTAACTATACTGAAGAAATGCGAGTTCACAGTTGGGTCTTAGGTACCTAAGTCAAATATTCACTGCCAGTTAATTATCAGAATGTCAAGTCATCGTACTACCTAATTTCACCAGCATACTTTCATCTGGACACAAGAGCCCTGCTGTGGTCCAAAACAGAGACCTACATATTAATCAGAGTGGTGTGACAGAATTAACTCAGTTTGAAGACAGCAGAGAAATGAATAAGCTAACTTAGCTCTTTGTCTTCATTCTCATTCTAAAGAAAAGATAATACAGTGAAGACTTTGTCAGGGAAGGTAATACAGAGATAACTCTGGCTTGTCCTTTTAGCCCTTTTAAGAGATAAAAATGCACCCACAGTTCAGGCTTCCTGGGCCTAAAGTTTAGGTAATAATTTAAACAGTTCATAATCGAACTGCTTTCCACTATAAAGGTCTTGCTGGACCATAAGCCCTTCTCCATAGGAGAGGACTGAGCCAGGAATCCTGAGAGGAGAGATTGAAGCCTTAGTGCTAACACCTGGGAAAGGAAAGGATGCTGGGTTGTTTCTCAGGGAGCTAAAGGTAAAGGTAGGTGGTTTTCATTCTGAAATCCTTGATACCACCAGCAGTTTGATTTCTTTGTATTTCCACAAAGACCTTATAATTATTCTATTATTTTATATATTGAGTTGTTAAATGGCATTACTGTTTGTTGGAGATTTATTAAGTTATTAGTTACAAATATTTCTTCATATAATATTTGATTTAAAGCCTAAAGTGAGAAGATCTACCCTGCACTATCTGTATATGTTATGTACAGTTTGATAATATATTAAGTCAAAAGAAAATTACATTAGACTCTGCTCATTAAAAACACATTTAAAATTCAAGTCCATTTAGCAAAATAAGCATGTTTTAATATTGTTTCTTTTTTCTCTAACGTGTAATTTTGACAGAAACTGGGGTAAAAAATAAATAAGACACAGTGCAGTCCTTGAAGGGCTTGTAATCTGATTAGGAGAAAGACAAAAGCAGATAATGTCAATGAACTATGGTAAATATTGCAGTCATTAAGAATATGTTTGGAGTAAGAAAGACCTGGTTTACCGGTCATACGACCCTGCTAGATAATTTATCTATATAAAGATATAGATGAAGATAATTTAGATACAGAGAATTTAACTGTATCTATATAAAGATCACTATATATAGTGATTACTATATAGTGATAAAGTATATATCACTACTGACCCTCTAATATTGTCATGGGATATGAATGAGATAACATGTATGATGCCTGGCACATGGTCTGCTCAGTACATGGCAGCTATTACTGCTATGACTGCTAATGTCTGTATAGACTTATGTACAGTGTGCTAGGGGAGCCCAGAAAAGGGGAATTTAAGTCAGCCTGGGGTCAAGGAAGATTTCCTGGAGAAGATGAGGGTTCACCTGTGTCCTAAGGAACAGGAGAGAGTGAGATGAAGAACAGTAGAAATGATGTGTAACGCTGAGGAAATACTTGGTATGTGCTGGCAGGTCTAGTGCAATAACAGTCATGACTCAGTTCCCCCTCTCCTTGGCATCCTACAGCAGAGGTGCTTCTTCTTCCACATGGCTCACCATCTATCCTCCCCAGAAATACCCACCCTTCCCCTCACTGCTATGTTAGTTTTGTCCTTTTAAGGATAATTTAGCCCTATAAAGGAAGGGAGACCAGGCCTCTGTAGAACCCTACCTGCTCTTTCCTTTTGTCTTAGTGACATGAGAAGAGGTGAACTGCAGAGACACTGTAGCTGGTAGCTAAGAGTTGAGGCTCTGGAGTTAAGACTGCCTAGATTCATATCCTGACGCCATCACTGTGTCATTTTGGGCAAGATGCTTTTACCTCCGTATCCTTCAGGTTTTTTCCATCTGTTAAGTGGGGATGATAATCTCTTACGGTTGCTGTGAGGATTCAGTAAGTTAATGCACATAAGAAAATTAAGAACAGGGTCTGGATGCTAAAAAAGTATTAGCTATTAACTATAACCCAGTAAAACTAAACTAAAAACTCTGTTTCAGGGAGAGGACACCCTTGAGAAAGTAGAGAACATAACAGATTAGAAATGTGGTCATCTGTGGGGGGAAGAAGGAAAAAGCAAGAATAAAAAGGGCAAAAAAAGAAGTATGATGTCTACTGAGTACATATTTGATGCCAAAAGTACTGCATTAAGTGCTTCCTATGTACTTTCAAATGATTCTTTTCAAGGTTTATTTATTTATCTTAGAGAGAGAGGGAGACGTAGAATCTCAAGTAGAGTCCCCACTGAGCACAGAGCCCAACTCGGGCTCAATCTCATGACCTGAGTTGAAATCAAGAGTCAGACACTCAACTGACTGAGCCACCTAGGCACCCCAGTTTTCCAAATGATTCTTAGAACAGCTGTGCTAGGTAGGTGGTGGTGTCCCTATTTTTACACATGAGTACATGGGGCTCAGAAAGGTCAAGGAGTTTGTCTAGACAAATCATCAGGACCATGATTTAAAACCATAGATGGATGAAAACAGCCGTGGTCTCCCAACACCTACTTCTCTTCACCAGAATGATAAAAATAGACTCCATTTCCTTAGATTGAAAATTATGATATCAAAGTTCACATTGCTGAGAAGAAACATGAGCTGCCTATGTTTTCATATCATTGTCTAGTCCTACTCCAGGAAATATAAACATTTACTCATGTTCTGATTTCAATGTGCTTTGGTGAAGATTCGATTTCATAAAAATCATGAGATACATATATAAAGCTAGAGAACCTTGTCTAGAAGTTCAGAGTATATTATCATTACACAATGTATAACAAAAATATTATTCTCTAGAATTCCAATTTTACATTTTCAGACAAAAATAACTTTTCCTATATTTGTTTTATAACATGAGGTAGGTCCAACTCTAATCTCTGATTTACATTTTTTTCAAGCTGAAATATTATGTAAGGCATTCTGTCGGTCTTTAATATGCTTGTGATTCATATTCCATATTAACTTGGCTTCTTAGGTATTTTTTTTTCCTGCCAAAGAACATAAATTTCTTATAACGAAATGAGAATAAAGTTAGAAAAAATAGTTAAAATCATGGAAAAGGTGAATAATAGGAGACTATCTGGTTATATATAAAGCATTAACTTCAAGAGTTGAACCCAGAATTATAAACTCTATCTTCTGGATCTTTTACATACACAGAAGGACATTTCATATTGTCACTTCTTTGTCAATGGGGATGTTTTCCTCAAGCATGGAGGAAAATCTCTTGCCTCTGTCTCTATCACACACACACACACACACACACACACACACACACACACAGGTTTTGTCACATGTTGGTCCTATACTGATGAAAAAGTACCAATCCTCAGGGAAACCTTCAAATACTCTAAGAAGCTGCAAATGTGGGGGTTGGGGGGTGGTGAGCAGACAGTCCTCTATAGAGACATTTTATATGCATATATACTATTTTTAAGCCTAAAATATATATAATTTTTTCTTTAATTACAGTTTCCCATATAACCATTAGTAGGTTCCAGTGATGCAAGCCATATTTATTAGAGGCAGCATGTCAAATAGGAGTTGACAATTACAGTCTCTATCAATACATATTATGCCAGACGGTAATGAGCCATCCACAAAGGGCTAGCCATCCAAAATAATCACGCTGCTTTCCAGAGAAATGTCGAAGAGGTTATGGTTTATTACACAGTGCTCATTAGATATACAGTGGCAGCATTAGCAATTTTTCCTTCATTTGCGTCTCATTTAAGGATCTGCCCCCACAAGCACAGTCAAATTAGTACACAAGGTTAAAACCATTATGCCCAGAAAAAAATTAAGTTGTATTTTATTTTACAGTAATGGTGGATCAAAGGTCCTTGGAATCTATTATTTGCGAAACCATTATCTAACACAGAATATTAACAAAAGGGAAAAGAAAAGCAATGCCCTGCCAGCATGGCTTTGACAGGAACAAAGACAGACTGTTTGAAATAAGCAAACACCACATTACTTAATTAAATACCCCTAAAAAAAACTATTTTAAAAATAACATTAAGGTTGTGACATCAACTGACAAAAGTCACAAAATTAAAGTTAATGATGAAGCACCAACCTATATTTTCAAATGCCTCATTTACATCAACTTATTTTTAAACATTTTTTACCCTGCTTTTGTGCTTAACTTGGTTATAAATTCACTTATTGCGATAAATACTTATTTTCTTAAAAAGATAACTAAGTTTCTCATTTTGGTAGCAAACCCACATTTATTGATATCTAATAAATTGGGATTTGGGCTATAACTATTACATCCAGAAAAGTCTGGTCAAGAGGGGAGATCTTGGAGTAACTTACAAAAATTAAAATAGATACCACTAAATAATAGCTACTTAATAGATTTTGTCAAATCATTAGATAACTGATTAACAGCATCTGAATCGGGATAAACAGAGCAAAGAGATCTTTTGAAGAGATTTCTAAAGTCCTTACTGGTTGTTAATAAAATGCTAAAATTCATTACAATTAGAAGGATAATATTTCAAATATAGTTTCTCCATATGTTATTATTAACAGCTTGCAATTGTTGTCAATATTCAAGGATCCCTTGCTTGTCTTTAATGGACATTTATGGAGTGCCTGCCACATGTCGAACTCTGTAATAGGCTCTGAGAATTCATTAAAAAAAAGGAATAAAACTACAGCTCAGTTCTCAAAAAGCTGATTGCCAGATCAGTGAAGGGTTTAGACAGCAAACCAAATGACTTTAATCCTGGGCCATAACTGCTATCCTAGAAGTAAACACAGGGTTCCAAGGGAGCCCAGAGGAAGGAGATCTCATCCAATCTTGATGGAATAAGAGAAGGCATTCCAAAGGAAGCAGCACCTAAAAGTGGGACCAAAAGGATAATTCTACTCAGTAGGGAACTATAGAAAAGAAATATGCTGGGAATGTGGAGAAGTGGAGAGTGAAGGGACTGCAGTGGGACTGTTTACCTTTTGATCATCAGAATACCCCATTTTAAGGAATCTCTTTTAAACATTGGTCCTGGGGGGATCCCTGGGTGGCGCAGCGGTTTGGCGCCTGCCTTTGGCCCAGGGCGCGATCCTGGAGACCCGGGATCGAGTCCCACGTCAGGCTCCCGGTGCATGGAGCCTGCTTCTCCCTCTGCCTATGTCTCTACCTCTCTCTCTCTCTGTGACTATCATAAATAAAAAAAAAATAATAAAAAATAAAAATAAAAAAATAAAAAAAAATAAACATTGGTCCTGATCAGGAGAAAATATCCTGAAGCCAGAATGATGGACTTTATAAATAGTCCAGATAACCATGTTTTAAATTTGAAAAATCTTATCTTAAGGAAAACATTCCCTGGGGTCCATATATGGTAAATCAGGTTTCAGAGTGGATCAATGTATTATCCATTCAATGTTAATTGAAGGTAACATGTACGTGTGACTGAATAACTTGACATGACAAAAATCTGAATTTCATTGGCTATTCTAATGGATTTTTATCCCCACAAATGAGGGAAGTAGCCTTGTCTTTTTTCCCCTTAAACTGACAAAAGTATAAACTATGATGTATTATATGTCTAATATGTGTCTATGATATATTGTATATATATTCTCAAAGTATATGTTATACTAATAAACTTTTAGAAGATAGAGAGCAGACTGATTAATTCTTTTGGTATGGTACCCAGTACAGTTCAGTGTAATCAGATATCTACAAAAGTATTTTTTTCAAAGATTTATGTATTAGAGAGAGCACTCGCATGCACACACACGCACAAATGGGGTGGTGGGAAGGGCAGAGGGAGAGGGAGAGAGAGAATCTCCAACAGACTCCCTACTGAGTGTGGAGACTGTTGTGGGGCTTTATCTCTACCACCCTGAGAGCACGACATGAGCTGAAATCAAAGGTCCGATGCTCAACCGACTGAGCCACCAGGTGCCCTGCATTTTTTTTTTTTAATGGAAATGACATTATGTCCTAGCACAGTGATTCTACATAGCTATAGTCTATGATACAGTAGATTCCCATGTGGATTTGGCATCATGATAGTAATATTTCATTTCTTCCAGAGTATAGCAAATTTCCTCTTTTTGTGAATTTGTGCCATTTCTAAACTAAGTCTTACATATCTATGCTCATTTAGTTTTTTACATGACTGCTACTCCCTTTCCTAAATAATGTTTCAATTTAGAAGTATTTGATCTTCCAAGATTTTCATCTATTGAACAACAAATGAGTATAGATTCTAAAGAGTTTTTAAAGCTATACATAAAGCTACACCCATAACTATGTAAATATAGCTTTGTATAAATGGTTACAACATTATTCCTGACTTTCAATTTTGCTTGGTTTGATTTTTTTCTGGAAAGAAAAAGCCCCAGAGCATCAGAAGTCTAAAGGTACAGAGTATCATGAGATCGTGATCATAATACAACAATAAGAAGTTATATTGTTGGGGTCCTAGGTGGCTCAGTCAGTTAGGTATCTGCCTTCCAGGGTCCGGGGATCAAGCCAAGCCCTATGTCAGGCTCCCTGCTCATGCTCTCTCTTGCTTGCCCTTTTTCTCAAATAAATAAAAAAAATATTTTTAAAAAAGAAGTTATATCGTTGAACTGCAGACAAGGAAAAAACAATGGGGCTCTATACTGGTCATTTATTGCTCCAAGTTCATTTCGTTACTATGTGTAATAATGAATCTCAAGGAACAAAACAAGAATAAGACTCTTGATGGTGGACAGAGAAGAGCATCGGTGGCCTGCTTCACAAGGCCATCCAGACATTCTTCTGGAACAGCCATTTTGTCAGTGTGTCTTTTCTTCGCGCAATTCTAAAGACCATCATCTATTTATTTGCCCTCATCTCTGCCTTATTATAGAGAGTATAATATGGTTTAGGTATTACTAGATGATGTTCAATAGCAGATAAAAAGCACAACCAGCACATGTGGGGAAAACAAGGGACAAGAGTGGGATAAGGGATAAAGTACGATAAATTGAGAATGAAAGACAAAAAATGGAAGAGAGGGAGGAACCCACAATAATCTAATAGTCTGATCGACAGACTTTAAAGGAGTCCCCAGAAATAAGGTCTTTTTCTCTGTGTATGATGGACCCTTTTTTTTTTTTTAAAGATTTTTATTTACTTACTTGAGAGAGAGAGAGAGAGAGAGAGAACACAGAGGGAGAAGCTGACTCCCTGCTGAGCAGGAAGCCCAATGTAGGGCTAAATCCCAGGACTCTGAGATCATGACCTGAGCTAAAGGCAGATGCTTAACCAACTGAGACACCTAGGCGCCCGATGTGGTGGACCTATTTTATATTCAATGTAAAGATGTTTGAAAAAAGTATTAGGTTTGATGACCATGCATTCTCCAAAGATAGTATACAGATGAAAACCTTGTCTGACCTCTCAGTTTTAGGACAGAAGGGGAACTCTGAGAGAAACTACCAGGACTTTGGGTTATATCCACCGCCTTATTCCATGTGTGAAAAGTTTCTGTGGCATCTGGGTGGCTTAGTTGGTTAAGCAGCTGCCTTCAGCTCAGGTCATGATCCCAGGGTTCTGGGATTGAGCCCTGTGTCGGGCTTCCTGCTTGGGAGCTCCTCCCCTCCTCCCTCCCTCTTTCTTTAATCTGCTTCTCCCTCTCCCTCTCCCTCTGTGTTCTCTCTCTCTCAAATAAATAAATAAAAATCTTTTTAAAAAAGTTTCTGATATAATAAACATCATTTATAAGAAAGGACCCCAGCTTTTATTGTTTGAAAATGGCACTAAATTAGTAATGGTCATCATTTTTAGAAGAAAAAATATTGGAGCACATGTTGTTTGATGAGACCATCTAGGTCAGTGGCTCCCTATCTTGAGTTTCAAGGTGTTTTTAAAAAATATATTTATTTATTTATTTTAGGAGGGGAAGGGCAAAGGGAGGAGAGAGAGAGAATCCCAAGCAGACTCCACACTGGGCAGAGCTCGACTTGGGGGCTCGATCCCAGGACCTTGAATCATGACCTGAGTCGAAACCAAGAGTTGGCTGCTTGACCAACCCAGGAGCCACTCAGATGCCCCTGGAATTCCTAGATCTTTAAGGATTCTTCATTGCAGGTAAAGAATTCTTCACAGAGGTGTTATTTTCCCCTTTCCAAAATGTCTAAGGATCGTTTGTTCACCTCTGGATAAAGGCACATCTGTTAATAAACATTTCAATTTTCCTTAGCTTTGTACACATTAATAAGATGTGATAGTAGTAGTTATTTCATGGTCATCAGATGTTCAGATCGTCAGTTATAAGTGTATCTGATATAATGGAAAATTGAATAATTATTATTTTACCTATGAAGTGTATTTAGTAAGCAGAATCTTTTTTATAGGAGGGTGAGAGAATAGCAAAAGAAGCTCTGGGTAGTAAAGAGGTTAGGAGGCTATTATCACAAAGTCTACTACACTGGGTGATTTCCCTCCACTATTTAAAAAAAATTTAAATTCAATTAGCCAACATATAGTACGCCATTAGTCTCAGATGTAGTGTTCAACAATTTATCAGCTGCATATAACACCCAGCGCTCATCACATCACGTCCTTCCACTTTTCCTTGGCCATCCTCTTTCTCTCACGAAGGCATTCTAAGAGTCGCTGTCCACTCCAACAACACATTTAACAGGAGGCCAGAAGAGGTCAGTGGAGAGTAGTGTTAGGCATCCCATCCTCCCACCTACAGGGCTGGGCTCCAGCACATTTCAGGTCTCTGTCTACCCAAAAAAGAAAAGAAACTAAGAACACAGAATAAAACATTATACTGAGTTTTTTAATCTGCCACAATCAGACTTGAAGGCTGTTGTAATGTTTAACCTATAAAAGAAAAAAAAGGTTCGAAGTAGAAAACAAATTCTGTGTGGTTGTAAAATATAACTTTTTATACCAAAAAGTTCCTTGAAGAGGACAATGACAATATAATAAAAATGATAATGCCTGGATACTGGCATAACAATCCTATTTTTTCTGAGATAATAATTCATTATTTCTCAAAAATGTTCAAGTTGCAGATATATAAAAATTCCCATTTAAATATACTCAATATCTGATTATCTGTGTTATGGGGGGGGGGGCAAAAAAAAAAAAAAGAGTATGTGATTAATACGAGCTAGAAAGTCCCAGTTTCTAAATTGATTCTAAAACAAATAGAACAGAAAAATTAAACATGCTGTTTTGAATGTTTTAAATATTAAAATTTTTCTTCTCTTTTTATCTTCAGGGAAGTGTAAACTAAATAGAAAGCTCTATGCCTATTTTTTTATTTAAAGATTTTATTTATTTATTAGAGAGAGAGAGCAAGCATGAGTTGGGGGAGAGGCAAAAGGAGAGGGAGAGGCAGACTCCTGCAGAGCATGGGGTCCAGCGCAATTTGGGGCTTGATCCCAGGACCCTGGATCATGACCTGAGCTGAGGGCAGACACTCACCAACTGAGCCACCCAGGTGCCCCATTTAACTACATTTAAAGTTGAAGAATTATAAGGAAAAAGATTGTAAACTTTTAAATAACAGTTACTCTATTTTTACTTGTCTCTCTTAGGAACTTCCTTCACTAAAGGGCCACCTATGAGGTGTAGGTAGCATCTAAAAGGAAGCCTTAGCTAGTCCTTCACAGAGGAACTACTTTCTCACCAAAATGGAGGTTATGGTCTCTAGTGTATTTATTGAGGATAAGTTTGCAACAGCACACCAGGCACAGAAAGAATGTAAACCATAAGAGACTCTGTGGTATCTGGCTTTATGAAACTAAGAGGGGAATCAGTAAAATGAGAAAATGCTAAGGAAAGACCATTTTAATGAGTGGGTATGTTCAACGGTTTACAAAGAGGTCCAAGTTACCTTGCCTACCCCTTAATTGTTCCTGAGGAAGATGAACTTCCAGCCAAACAAAATTTGCAGTGGTAACTTTGAAAATAACAAGTTGACTATGAAACACTGCAGGTGTGTCAAAAAGAATGGGTTTTGAACAATTTAAGCTATAAATTGAACACAAACCTGATAATTCACTACTATTCCACTGAAGTTTCTGAATATTCTGATTTTTTAAGCTTATTGTTTTTTGTTAAATTAAAACTGCTCTGGACTATCTACAAGGAGAGATAAAAAGTAAATTCCCATTTAAAAAAAAATCCTGAACTGAAGTATATAAAATTAAATACAGAAATGCATTTTAAGTGCAAAAAATCCTTCTACTGTTGCCAGTAAACAACTAACAAAGGGGAGTTCAGTAATTTCACAGCCGTATTTTCTCACTCTCCTTCACTGAGAACACAGTCGTTTGCATGGCATAATAAGCTGTAAATTATAAACATTTTTACATAGCCTGCTGCAAAGAAAAGTCTGCCAGCTTTCTGCTATATTGGATAGTGTTCAAGTGATTAACTATAGCTTTGGAAAGAAGGGGTGGTAACTTGTTTTGCGTCTCAGTTTGTTGGTTCTCTTATGCACAGCCTCTAAAAATCCGTTACATCATTATTTGCAATGAATATGTAAGTAATTACAGAAGAGTAATAGAAGCTCTATATTTCTGCAGGATGTAAATTACCCATGGACAGCAGCAAATCTTGTAGGTGCATAATTATCCAAGTATTTCCTTGAAACACTGCCTCCAATGAGTATGAATATAGTGGTTTTCAATACCAAAATTTGTAGCACTGAGTATTTCAGGATTAATGACCAATGAGATACAGTTTGTTCCTGGTCTATAGGAAAAGCTCATTAGATAGAATATCTTAGGGCCCAAGTCTGTTTTAGAAAGTGGTTCGTGTAAAAAAGGAAAACATACAGTTATCTGTATTTCCCAACAGATAAAGAATAAATTTGCAAAAGGAAATGCACAGTTAAAGAGATATGGCTTGCAAATGTAAATGTTTTTATTTTTAAATTGTAGAGAGCCCTATCATGATGCACAGTCAACCTCAAAACAAAAAGAGATTTTTGTCTCATTAAATCAACACTAATTCATGGAGCACTTGAGTGCCTACCATAATGCTAGGGCTTTGGTGGCTAAAGAAAACCTGGTTTCTATCTAACTACACAAATCAGTACTGCCAAACATAGAACATAAAAATCTGCATTTAGTGCTGAGGATGTCAAGATGCGTAAAAAAGTATATTTAGGGCACCCTAATCCAGAGGCTATGTACAGTAATGGAAAGAGCATGGATTCTATGGCTAAATGGGGTTTCAATCCCAAGTCTGCCATTCACTTACACCATAAACCTGATTAAGTTAAATTTCTATAAGCCAGTTCCCCAAGAAAAGCAATTCTTAACTATGTCGTAAGGATTAAATAAATTAATATAAAAAGTACACGGAACTGGTACCAGACACACAAAAAAATGTAATATGTGGTAGCTCTAGTAATAATTACTATTTTTCTGTATTCATCACACTCAGCCTTGTCTATAGCAGGTGCTCAACAAATAGCTGTTGACTAAATGAATGAATCAGTCAATGAGTGAACAAATCTAGTAGAGGGCTAAGATAGGTATATAAACTATTACAAGATACACAAGAAGTGTCTCAAAGATACAAAATATAACAAGGCTCAGTGGTGGGAGACACGCTAGGTTGAAAGATAACTAAAACACAGGCTTTTACCTCTAGAAGGTACTGTCTAGTGGGAAAACATATACATAGATGAGTCATTACAAAACAATGTGTTAAGTGTTTTAAAAATTCATAGAACATTCCCTCTAGGTTCTGGCTTTAATAGAGCCATGGCTTTTCCTGGAGTATGGAAAGCTTTGTATCTTTGTGAGTGGATATACTTAACCATCTATAAACCACAGGCTGAGGAGTTGAGAGGTAGGACCAGTGCTCTCATTATTTCTTCACCATCTTGAGAAAACCACTGATCCTTTGAACTACTTTCCGCCACCACTCCTCTCCTCTGTTATCCTGCATTCATCAGTCTCTGGTATCTTGTTCAGTTCTGTTGTTATCCTGGCTGACTTCAATCACACGAACTGCCTGTTCTGTAGTTTCTCAATCTACTCAATTCAGTCTCCACTACAATCCATCACCCTCACTCTTAGGCACAATAGGAACTTACCATTCAGAACTGTTCTACTTCTAAAATGTTCAGTTTGAATCTACTCTCTGTCTACAACCTCTTAACCTCTGAGCTCTCTCCCGGCATTACTACTCCAACCCAGAATATGAATCATTAAGACTTCCAGAACTCGATCACTATTTTCTCCCTAATTTTGGACCGCCGTAGCCTCACTTCCTTCCTGATCAAATCTAAATACTTTATTTTTTTAAACTTATTTTTTGTTGAGTAATCTTTACCACCAATGTGGGGCTTGAACTCATGACCTGGAGACCAAAAGTCGCATGCTCCTCCAACTGAGCCAGCCAGGAGGCTCAAGCCTAAATAATTTATTAAGTCAAGCATTCCTTTACACATACTCTTTTCTTGGTGGGCAAAGAAAAATCGATCATTCTCTTACCTTCTTCACTTCTATTTTAGAGCTGATGGGAATTGTTGTGTTAAGGAATTTATATTTAATCCTGTAGGAAATGGGACATCATTGAAGAATTAAGGATATTTTACTCCACTTACAAACTTAAATACTTGAGAAGAGGAGGGAATGGGGAAATCTTAAAAAAAAAAAAAAAAAATGAAGACCCAGGATACCAAGAACTACAGGGAGGAAGGATGCTAGGATTAGAGAAATAACTGGCCTGAGTATCTGCTTTGTTTTCCTCTATTATCACCATCACCCAGCTACACAATCCAAGAGTGAGAAAAGTCCAGGAGCATAGTGGAGAAGGGAGTTCCTCAGGCACTGCAGGTGCCAGTTCTCTAATAGCATCTTATGCAAGGATTATCTGTTAAGGTTTAAAAGTTAAGTTCCAGAAACAGACTTCTAGAAATTAAATTGCATCAATAGTGTCAGAAAGCTACTAGATGTATTTACCTTGTCACTAGAGGCCAGGGACTATTTCTTATTAATATTCATTCGTATGCTCAGCCCTGTGCCTTGCAGAGAGGATATAGTCAGGATGTGCTATATTGTACCACAAGCTACTTGAACCTAGCTGAATATATGCCCTGTTAGTTGAGCTCCTTGACCTGAAGTCCATTATTATCCCCATCTTATATATAAATAATCACACAGAGTGTGATTAAGGGACTTGCTTAGGTCAAAAAGCCAATCAGTTATATATTTGTGACAAGGACCCAGATCTCTAGCCCTTATACCCATGTCTCTATTATACTACACTCTCCACTAGTGGGGGTACCTTGAGTCTGGGTTCCAAGGATCAACAGGAAGGATGGAGCTACTCAGCAAACTCTGCCACTAAACATTTTAAGGGACTGCAAGTCTTCTACCATATAAAGCTAACATTTTGTTATGATGAGTGTCAAGAATTAAGCTTTGTTTAAAATGCAGAATTAGAGGCGCCTGGGTGGCTCAGTCAGTTAAGTGTCTGCCTTTAGCTCAGATCATGATCTCAGGGTCCTGAGACTGAGCCCTGCGTCCGGCTCCCTGCTCAGTGGGGAGTCTGCTTCTCCAGAACTCTCCCTCTTCTCTGCCTCCCACTCCTTGCTAACACCCTTTCTCTCTCAAATAATTTTTTAAAATTTAAAAAATAAATTAAAAAATGCAGAATTAGACACTGGACATTGTGAAAGATTGGGAAAGATTTAAACGTTTTTACCAATACCAAAATAAGGTATACACTGTGTTTTTTGCTGTGATATAGTCAGGCAGGCCAATCTATAGCAAGATATTTATATACAATAAACGAACACTCAGCTGAGTAGATTGGTAGCTGAGCCCACCTACTTTTTGTGGCTAATTATACTTGTTTTGTAAGAGGCTGTTCTTATTTTGTGTTTTTCCAACAGCTCTGGTGAAGTAATGACTTGTGATGTACAGTACGCTGAACATAAAGAGCCTTCCCCTTTCTTGTTCAACATATAATTGCTGCATTTGTGCATGCTGTGTAAGTTGAAAATAACAATAAAAAGTTAATGAAAATAAGTACTGGTTGTAATGAATTAGTAATATTGCTAGATTTGTATCTGGAGTTTATTTTTATTGTTGTAAGTAGAATACAATCAATAGGAATATGTAATCAAAGTGTACATGCTTTCATCTCTTGAGATCTCTCTGAAAGGGAGCTGAGATATCTTTAGGAAATTATTTTCAAAAGCCTACTCTAAATTCAATTATTCGGCATAATCATTTTAAATCACTGTCAATAAGCACTCCTCATTTTCAAGGTTCTTGTAGTACAAAAAGATATGTTTCTTAAATAGGTTTTTATTGCCTTATAAGTATGAAATATAACTTTCTTTTAATCTTCAAATTAATTTTAATTATACAAAACAATATGAATAGATTCTTTATAAAAAATTAAATGTTACAAATAAAGTCTCCTTTGATGATTTCTCTATAGCTGTTCCCAGAACCACCTCCCTACTTCTTCCAACCACTCTTTTTTTTTTTCTTAGATTTTTTTTTTTTATTCATGAGAGACACAGAGAGAGAGAGGCAGAGACACAGGCAGAGGGAGAAGTAGGCTCCCTGTGGGAGCCTGATACCGGACTTGATCCCAGGATCCTAGGATCTCAACCTGAGCCAAAGGCAGATGCTCAACCACTGAGGCACCCAGGTACCCCAGCAAACCTGTTTCATTCTCTTTTATCAGAGTTAATAAAGTGTTGGAAATTTCAGGCAATAAAGGTAGAATGAAAATATGTGATCTATTTATAACTGCTAGTTACCATTATTTTCTAAGTAGCTATATCAATTAATGTCCCTACTAACAAAGTATTCAGGTGCTTAATTCCTTACACACTCACAAACACTGAGTATCAAACTTTTTAATCTTTGTGAATCTGACAGGGAAAAACAGTGATTTTTGTTTCAATTTGTCCATTTTGATGAATTCCAGCCTTTTTCCCCTTTTATTTACTAACCATCTCCATGTTTGTGTTGTATTATCTTCTGGACTTACAAGATCTTCACCTGATTTGTTTATTAAAAATTGACTCTTCGGTTTTTATGTTGCAAATATTTTTGTGACTTTGGCATTTTCTTTTCTTTTTTTTTTAACTTTAGCATTTTCTTTTGACTTTATGGTAATTTTTTCCCACTGAAGAATTACGTTTTGTGCAGTCAAATATGTTTTTTGTTTATAGTTTCAGAGTTTGGAAACTTTTAGGAAGGTTTTCCTTGCTTGAAGATTAAATAATTTTTAAAAATTAGAAAAACAATAATTTAACATTATTATATTATTATTAATCAGCCATGACTGCCATCTATGTGTTAGAAATATGCTGAATGCTGGGGTAACATGAAGAAAATAGATCATCTGATTTATGTTTCATACCACACAGAGTACATACACAGTCTTCTGTTATCAGTATTACAAATAAGTAGAGAAAATGATGAGTCCATAATTTTATTCTTATTCATCAGTTCACCTGTCACCCAGGAGGAACACTGCCCCAACAGCAGCTCATTCTCCTCCCTCTAGAAATGATGTTGAGGGCAACACAAACTCAGAAGAGTCTAAAACCTACCAGTAAAACTTCAAGCCATATAGACAGCAGAATGGAAGCTGTGGATAACAGAGATGAGTAAATAAAATGCAGTGAAAGATGGAATAGGTCAAAATATGAAGGGAAAACAAAACAAACTTTTGATGGGATTTTTAAAATTTTAGGGGCATCTGGTTGGCTCAGTCATTTAGGTGGCCACCTCTAATGATTTCTGCCTGGTCATGATCTCAGGGTCCACATCCAGCTCTGAGCTCAGCAGGGAGTCTGCTTGAGATCCTCTCTCTCCCTCTGCTTCTCACCCCACCTTCCACACCTGTGCTTATGTTCTCTCTCTTTCCCCCTCTAATAAATAAAACTATAAAAATCAGATAAAATAAAAAAATTAGTAGATATTCTACAGCACTTTTTGTTAAGTGAGGTATTTTTTGTATATTTAAATGATATTCCACTAATACTTTTCTTCCTTGAAATGTCACTTTACATAGCTAAGTTAAAAATTTGATTTTCATGTTCTATGAAGAGTACTTTAGAGTCTGTGGTACAGCTCACATCCTGAATTAGAGGTTGCAAAGAACTAATAATAAGGTATAGTCACTGTGAGATACAGTCCATGTTAAACTACTCTAAAAGTTACAAACTGAAAAATGTATGATTCTAATGTTTATTTTGGTCTGCTACATTTATGTTCCACTCAAGTTCAGCCATGCAAAGATTTAAAAGAATACTCTGTCCAAGGCACTGGTGTGCTATAAATATGTACAAAGCTGGGCAAGGTAGTCTAGATGAATAGACAGGGAGAAAAGAAAATGTGTTTGGCAAACTTGTTTCAATCTCATCTACCAGAGTTAACAAAAGATGTTGGGAAATTTCAGGCAATGAAGGCAGAGTGAAAATATGTGATCTATTTATAACCGTTAGACGAGAAATAAGGGTCTGTTCTTGCTAAAACAACCAAGAAAGGTGAAGCATTAGTAAAGAAAATTCACCTAAATTTCTTTAAACTTAATAATTATGTTACATTATTACAGAGAAGTCTGTACTTTGTAATATCATGTTTTATATATCCTAATTTTTTTGTATATAAAATTAAAATATTCTATCATTAAGATAAGTTATAAACTTATTTTCTCGGGAGTAGCTAGGGATGCTTGGAAACTTAGAAATACTTTTAAAAATTTTATTGAAGTATAGTTGACATATAACGTCATATTAGTTTCAGGTGGACAACACAGCAATGTGACAGTTCCATATTTTACACAGTGCTCACCACTCTTAGTTACCATTTGTCACCATAAACATTATAGCAATACTTTTTTGATTGATCACTTTTGCAACCAATTTTTTAAGTCAGGATTGGTGGAATAAAACTAAAGTCCATAGCCTTGTTTGCAAAAGGCTATGGTAGATGATAATAGTGCAATTTTATAAATGTAGCTCTCTTACTTGTTTTTCAAAATGTAGTTATTACATTTTAGCCTCACTTCTGCCTCTCTTGGCTATTAAATGATAAGTTTACTAAACATATCCACAGGTTATATCCATCAGTTATACCCTTAGGCCAAACAAAAGAGGTCACCTAACTCACTTTTGGTCCCTTAGGTAATTTACTCAGGTCCCATTATCTGACCTCAAAGTCAAGTTTATGAGAGAAAAACACAAACAATGTAAATCCCAGCAGTTTGGGGGTGAATTAAAAAGCTCCCAAGTCAGTACTTCGCTCAAATGTTAAATAATTCACTGTGGCATTATAGATACAAGCCTCCAGCAAAAGTTACACTTGAACAATTAAGGAAGCAAGAGCCAAACAAATGACTTCAGGGGTAGAGAAACAAATTAATGGTTTCTCAGAGTACTGTGCCAAATTACAGTTTCACATTAACAAGTGTGTAAAATACCCAAACAGCACCAATGACTTACTAGATCAAGTTTGATAATGGAAAATAGCCTGGAACAACATACCAGGATTATTTGTTAAACTTAATTATGGATTCTGTACACTTGGGTATGAAACCCATTTATATTCTTTATAAAGTTTTTATATTCATAATGTACCACCTACTCTTTTGCAAAGTTCTTTTACAATTATTCCAAATAATCATCTGTCAAATATTATATTCTTATAAAGGATCAGAAAGTGATGCACCTGTTTCTTAGTGGCTAGATAAGAAATTCGAAACACAAGATCACATCACAACACTGTGTACATATGGATACCAGGACCCACGCAACAGAAAGGGTACACACTATATCACTTACCAACTAGAAGACTTTAGACAATTCTTAATCTCACTATTAGCTTCTTTTTATGCAAAATGGGGATAATTCCTTTATGCAACAAATATTTATTGAACATCTATTATACATCAAATAGTACTTTCCAAGGGTTGTTTTTATTTTAGGATTAGAGATAATAAAAACATAGCTGGTGTTCATTAGAGGTATGTAGGGTTACCCAATTGCATGAGCAGAGGTCTGACTAATTAAATATTCACCAAAGTAGGCAGGCTGAAAATCAACAGTTCCTAAGGGAAATAGAGATACATGGGACATAGGGTGATATGAGATCCATTTGCTTTCCAAAAACAAGGTTATTGGTATTCATTATAGATCTTTATGTATTTTCTCTAGTTAATTCAACTAAACTCAGTCAAGGGCTTTCTCATAATATGGTAGTTTTGAGCTCTAATTTGAACAGGTTGGGGGGAAGGATGCAGACATATAAAAGATTTGCCAATTTGCTTTTCCATTCAGAAGTTTTTCAAAGACATACTTACAAGAAGATGACCTTTCTTCGAATACTAATTTAATGGATAGTCTAACCTATATGGAAAATAAGTTCTTTGAATCAGACTAGAAAAGCAGAATGGAATCAAGAGAAAAACATATGAAATTTGGAAGGAAAAGAACTGTAGTTGGATCCTCAACTTGTCTCAACTGCCAGTTGTACCACCTTGAAAAAAAAAATCTCAAGATTTTTGGATCTCAGTTTGCTCAAGAGTAAAATAAGTATAATGACAACTCTTATCTACAGCGTTTTTGTAAGGATCAAACGAGATAACTGTAATAAAAATTCTCAGTAACCTACAAAACACTAAACAAATATAAATTACTTGAGAGTGAGTAGGAACTGAAAACAATCCCAAGGCATCCTTTCTAGTGAAGACATTTGCATGGGTAAATGGTAAAAGGTCTGCAAAATTATCCTGGCTGGAGGAAGAGTCATCTCAGCCACGACAATAATAATTTTACTCGTTAATGAGGAAGGATGACTAGACTTCGTAGCTGGAAAACAAGAGCAGTCATCTCTAAATATTATGTAAGAAAAAATGCATGGATAAGATTACTAGGAATAAAAAAAACCCCTAGGATATGGATTAATTTTTAAAGCAAATATAGAAGATATATTAGCCATAAGTCAAATTTCCTAGAAATGCTTCCTTTTGTGAGGAAAATTTCCTTGTCACCCATGTTTTTATTTTCACATGCCAAGTCCACCTGCATAGGCCAAACAGAGGCTCTATAGAGGCTTTTAACACAATGTCAAATACAATACTAACTTAAAGTTATTGTTGATACACTGTTACTAAAAAATATGCACTGATTAAAAAAAAACTGAAAATTTTAAGTTTGTTTTATATTAAGCAAAAATGACATACTCACAAATTTGATTTTCAGTTTAAATGTATAGGAGAAAAAAATTTTTTTGTAAAGATTTTATTCATTTGAGAGAGACAGTGAGCAAAAGAGAAAGAGGATAAGCAGGAGAGGGAGAGGGAGAAGCAGACTCCCTGCTGAGCAAGAAGCCTGACATGGGATTCAATCCCGATGTTATTTGGTGATGATGGTGGTAAGGGAGAGTGGCTCATGACCTGAGCCGAAGGCAGATGCTTAACTGACTGAGCCACCCAAGTGCCCGAGAAAAAATGTCTTGTTCTAGTAAGTTTAGTAAAAATCTCTTCACCATAAAAATAAGCATAATAAAACAAATGACACAGCACTGAAGTACACTACTTCTCCTAAAATGATAGTTACATTGTTATTTTATAATTAGCTCTCATTTTGAATAGATTTAAAAATCATATATCCTGAACTAAGTCTCTATAGAGATATAATGACACCATGATGGTAAAGGAGGGGTAGTAACGAATAGAAAAAAAAATTTTTTTAAAGATTTTATTTATTTATTTATGAGAGACACAGAGACAGAGGCAGAGACCTGGGCAGAGGGAGAAGCAGGCTCGCAGAAGAAGCCTGATGCAGGACTCAATTCCAGACCTCGGGATCATACCCTGGGCCGAAGGCAGACACTCAACTGCTGAGCTACCCAGGCATCCCTAAATAGAAAATTTTAAATGCCCAGAAAAGAATGAAAGTTTTCAACACAAATGTATAGGGAAATTTACCAGTTATGTATGGAGCTGTAAAGTCTATCAGACTTGTTAAGAACAATAAAAATACATTTGAAAGGGGTGGGTGCCTGGCTGGCTCAGTCAGAAAAGTATGTGACTCTTGATCTTGGATCATGAGTTCAAATCCTATACTGGTAGTAGAGATTGTTCAAACAAACAAACACACTTTTAAAAAAAGAACAGAACAATAAAAATACATTTTTAACTTAAAAAAATATATTAATTTATCCTTGAATCCAAGAATGACAAAGAACTAAGTAGTGATTTCCATTGACTACTGTTCAGTAAAAGGAAACACAATTTAGAAAGTGATGTCAAAAGTCTAAGTTTTTCTTACCATGAATAGATCCCACTGACCGTGTCATAGTTCTGACATGAAGCATTCATGCTGCTGGGCCCAGCTGCTTTAGAAATAAGTAGCACCACCAAGCCCCTCAACTGGAGGTTATGTCGGCTATCATGTACCAGCCCGCTGCCAACAAAGAAAGAAGAGGGTTAATATATTCTCACAGAATTAGTCAGATCAAGTTAGGAAATTGCTACAATTCACTTAGACTTCCAAAGTCAGAGAAAGACTTGTTGAAAGAAACAGAAGTGGGGAAAGAGCAGGCTAACAGGAGAAAGCAATGAGTTCAGTTAACAACCAGAGAAACCCATGGCTGCTTTTAAAAGTGACAGTCTCCAACTGTGAGGCCTCATGATCTGGTTTCCTCCTCTTTCTGCATTTTCCTATGCTCTATACCCTACACCTCACAATGTCAACCGTTTGCTCAACCCATAGTTGAGCTCAAACTGCTGTGTGGTATAGCTGATAGTAACTGAAATACAAATTGTATGGCTTGGATGGAGTGATGTTATTTGGTGATGATGGTGGTAAGGGAGAGTGATAAAAAATGATTTCTGCCTTCACAGGTAGAGAAAATGCTCAGAGAATTAAAGTGACAAATCCAAATGACTTAAAAATTTATTTGATAAGTGATATGGAAATGTATGCCATCAGCAAGTCTTGCCATCTCCTATTATTTATGGAAAGCATTATCATTCTAGACAACAATATGGCTTTAACTTAGCATGTCATTTTATTTTTGCGATGAGTATTGAATTTTCATAATTTCTACTATAACTAAGGCCAGGAATACATTGGTTTTTTTTTTTTTCTCAAAGTACTGCAAATGGTTGTCATATAAGAACTAAATGGCATCAGAGAGAGAGAGAGAGAGAGAGAGAAAGAAAGAAAGAAAGAAAGAAAGAAAGAAAGAAAGAAAGAAAGAAAGAAAGAAAACTATGGGCAATGTATTATAATAAATTAACATTTAGAACAATGCTCATGAGCACTAATCAAATAGATATGCATACATAAATAACATAAATATAGTTCTTGAATGTAGTGAAAAAAATCATTAAAATTTGTATCATACTTCATTAAATTATTAAGCCTTTCCTGGTAAATTCTGAATAAGGAATTAAATGAATTAAGCTAACATAGCCAAAATTAATGAGTTAGTTCACTACTTAAGAAAAATCTTTGCCCCTCAATGCTTCCAAAAAGAAATTTTAAAAAGAGCCCCTCTGTACCCTCATTGGTTTCAAAATAAGGCAGATCTTGAGGCTCTCTGCAAAGGAACAGATATAGCTCTTTCTCTAATTATATTTTCCCCTCAATCCTCTAAGTGATCGTCAGCAAGTTTGAGGGGTTAGTAATTTTTAAAAAGAAGTTCTAATTTTCTAGGAAAAAGAGGCTAATCTATAGTAATTAAATTATATCATAAGAGAAACAAATAATCATCAGAAATATCCAAAGCTTTTCATGGTCATGTAGCTTTCTAGTTAGGCCCTGTAAACCTGAATTGCAGAGAGGCTGGGAAGGACTCTATTTTGGACCAAGCAAAAAAATGGGAACAGGAGCACTTTCTAAGTTTTTTACTCTGAATTACAAATTTCAACTTTTGCTGCTAGACCTTATTAATGTATTGCCTAAGGTGAATCTTTACTCATCCTGTTTTAGATAATAATATTAAAGAGAAGGTCTGAATTGGCTCTTTAAAAAAAAAAAAAAAAGATTTTATTGGGATGTCTGGGTAGCTTTGTGATTGAGCCTCTGCCTTTGGCTCAGGTCCTGGTCCTGGGGTCCTGGGATCGAGTCTCTCATCGGGCTCCCTGCATGGAGCCTGCTTCTCCCTCTGCCTGTGTCTCTGCCTCTCTGTCTCTCGTGAATAAATAAATAAAAAATCTTAAAAATATATTTTATTTATCTATTTGAGAGAAAGAGAAAGCATGAGGGAGAGGGAGAAGTAGGCTCCCCGTTGAGCAGAGTCCAATGTGGGCTTACTCCCAGGACTCCTGGGATCATGACCTGAGCCGAAGACAGATGCTTAACCACTGAGCCACCCAGGCGCCCCATGAATTGGTTGTTAATTCTATAAAGGGAAAAGAGGAAGGTGAGGTTGTGTGTATGCATGTGTTTTGGAGGTTGAGCCTGGTTAGGGATGAAGGATTTGATGACACAGTAAGAACTCCAAGAGGCATGAAACTTGAGAAAAGTCTGACTCCATCATGCTGATGAAACAGCTCTGGCAACAGTTTTGACATCTTCCTCAGAGTTCTCAAGAGATGAGACCTTTCACAGGAGACACACACACAAATGAAGAGGAACAGCAACAACAGTAGGAAATCCTTAAATAGTGCTTCACACATGCCAGGAACCATTCTAAGGATTTACTAAATATTAACTAAATTAATTCACAGCAACTCTAAGAGGGAGGTCCCACGATTATCCTGATTTTGCAGATGAATGAGGAGAATGAGGCACACAGAGAGATCAAGCAACTTGCTCATTGCTGGAAGGCAGTAGGGCCGTGATGAAGCCAACATCTGAACCCAGGCCAACTGGCTCTAGAATCTATATACACGCTTAACCATTATGCTATAGTGACCCTCGAATCTGCTTCATCTCATGTACAAAACTATTTGCAAGGTAAAATTGAAGAGTGCAGCTTTAGAAACAGGTTTTCAAAAGAATCCTTTTCCCATTCGCTAGTTGTATGACTTGGAGACTATTACCTCCTCTATAAAATAAGGTTAATAACGTCTACTATTTTTTTTTAAGATTTTATTTATTTATTTGAGAGAGAAAGAGCACGAGGGAAGGGGAAGGGACAGAAGGAGAGAGAGACAGAAGCAGATTCCCCACTGAGCAGGGGGTCAATGCAATTTGGGGCTTAATCCCAGGACCCTGAGATCATGATCCGAGCTGAAGGCATTTAATGTGCCACTGAGGTTCTCCAACAATCTCTACTTTCCATTGTCATTTTGTGGAAGAGGCAACAAGAGTAAATAAAGTAAATAACACAGTGGAAGCACATGGTTGGTGATCACGTAATCAGAAAATTACATTCTGTCCTTATTACTTTTTTGTCACCTATTTTTTTCTCAACTTGTATTTTTTTTTCTTTCTTCTAGTTCATTTCTCCTCCTATCCCTATCTCTCAAAGTCTAGCCCACTCTACCAGCATACATAATCTATAAATTTCCTTTTCTACCTCCCAAAATAACAAAAGTTAAGGAATTCTTCCCACACACCCCACCTCCTGCAAACATCATCATACGTCACTGAAACACTTGCCACTTTCAGAATGCATTCCAAAAAGGTCAGGAAGAGAAACTGTAGTGGACTGGTTGACGGAAATCAAGAGAACAGTCAGAAAAGCACATCTTCCGACAGCGGTTCACAACCCAGAAAACAGATTGACAGCTTAAGTAAATTAAAAGAACTGCTTCCAAACACCACTTCTTTAAATTTACTTCATTAAGACCCTTAAAAAAACAGTACCAAAATAAACTGATAATGTCCCCAGCTCAAAAATCAGCTCGCAACCAAAAGAGAATATGAAATTTTGCTTCTGAGCATAAAAAGAAATCCCTAGGATTCTATATTATAGAGCTAAGATGTTTCATATAGTCCAGGCTGTACTTGGCCCGAAACAGCATGAGTTCTCAGTGCCTCTGAGGGTGCCTGCATTGCCATATGCATGCCTGAAGAAAAAGCTATGGATGCTAGGTTGGAGAACAGCTAAGTTGGTGTTCTTGGCAAGCTAAGTTGGTCCAAGCAAAAATGTAGTGAATGCTTATTGTATGGTAGGCATGGTGTAAACAAGAGTGGATGACATGATGAGCACTGGTGAGCTGTGGTCTTCCTTCATGTGGATAATACAGTCTGGATTAAAAATCCCAATGAAATATGGCATGGGATATACAAGGGCTGTGGCAGCATAAAGAAGGGGCAACTAACTAGAGGCAAAGAGAGGTGAAAGAGACCTCCCTGAGACCTAAAGGATGAGGAAGAAGTAGCCAGGGGAGCCAAAGCTGGGAGGGAAGTGAAGGGGGGAAAAAGTGTTCCAAAGAAGAAACAATAAGGGCAAAGGTTCGAAGGAAAGACAGGAGGACACGGCTATTTCCAGAACCAAAATGGCAGGAGCACAGTGTGTGAGTGGAAGAATTGGGTGAAATGAAAGCTAGAGGAACACCTGAGAGTAGTCTATTCGTCTGAAAGGGCTCCATCTTGGTAGGAGATAGAGTTACTGCAGAAACTGACACTACTGGATAAAAATATGAAAATAAGCAGGCCGGGATCCCTGGGTGGCGCAGCGGTTTGGCGCCTGCCTTTAGCCCAGGGCGTGATCCTGGAGACCCGGGATCGAATCCCACATCAGGCTCCCGGTGCATGGAGCCTGCTTCTCCCTCTGCCTGTGTCTCTGCCTCTCTCTCTCTCTCTCTCTCTCTCTCTCTGTGACTATCATAAATAAATAAAAAATTAAAAAAAAAAAAAAGAAAATAAGCAGGCCAATTGTGACTTAACATGAAGAAATTAAAAGACAAAGTGCCCTCTGGTGATGCTAAGTCTCCTTGTTAACAGAGATGTTTGGGAACGTGCACAGCCTCTGACATATGCATTGATGAGAAGCCGGGACTATTTGACATCTGAAGTTTTTTCTTACTCTGATTCTTTATGATCTCACCTCACTTATCTAATTACCTATACTCTACAATAGGTATAACAGGCACAAAAATTAGAACAATCCTTTATTGTCATCAAAATTACAGTGTCGGGATCCCTGGGTGGCGCAGCGGTTTGGCGCCTGCCTTTGGCCCAGGGCGCGATCCTGGAGACCCGGGATCGAATCCCACATCGGGCTCCCAGTGCATGGAGCCTGCTTCTCCCTCTGCCTGTGTCTCTGTCTCTCTCTCTCTCTCTGTGACTATCATAAATAAATAAAAATTAAAAAATAAAAAAAAAAACAAAATTACAGTGTCATGAATGAAAGCAATATTTAGTACCTTGTCATCTTCACCACTGAAGTTCTACAGAATTGTGTTCCTTTTAGCTAAGATAAACTAAAACTTCATACAGAGTGAATACCTTCTATAAATTAGTCACTGTGCTAGCTACAGATACAAGTGTGAGCAAAACCAGGCATGGGGCTTGTGGGGCTTGCTAGTGGAAGAGACTGGAAATAATGAAAGAATCACAAAGAAATGTAAAATTATAATGACAATAAATGCCACAAACAAACACTGTGAGTGTTTATAACAGGGGAACTGACCTAGTGAGGAAAGTCAGAGGCTTCCTTGAGGAAGTGATGACAGAGTTGACAGCCAAAGGAAGAATAGATATAAAAAAAAGGGGTTAGTGGGAAGAGAACAGACAAGAGTATATCTGCAGCACAAATACAGGCATAGGTGAGGCTGAGGGCACTGCACAAAGTGAGGCTGGAGACAGAAAGGACTAGACCACACAGGTCGGAAGGCCATATAAGACTTCTGCTTTTTACCCAAAGAGCAGCGTGAAGCCACTGTAGTTTTTATTAAGCAGCTGATGACATAATTAGATATTTTATTTTATTTTAAAGATTTTATTTATTTATTCATGAGAGACACTGGGAGGGAGAGAGAGAGAGAGAGAGAGGGGCAGAGACACAGGCAGATCCCCATAATTAAATATTTTTTTAAAAGCCCACAAAGGGGATCCCTGGGCTGCCTTTGGCTCAGGGCGCGATCCTGGAGTCCCGGGATTGAGTCCTGCATCGGGCTCCCAGCATGGAGCCTGCTTCTCCCTCCTCCTGTGTCTCTGCCTCTCTCTCTCTCTGTGTGTCTATCATAAATAAATAAATCTTTAAAAAAAGAAAAAGCCCACAAAAAGGGACGCCTGGGTGGCTCAGTGGTTGAGCATCTGCCCTTGGCCCAGGGTGTGATCCTGGAGTTTCGGGATCGAGTCCCACATTGGGGTCCTGTGAGGAGTCTGCTTCTCCCTCTGCCTGTGTCTCTGCCTTCTCTGTGTCTCTCATGAATAAATAAAATATTTTTAAAAAACCCACAAAAATCTTGTCATCAGTGGAAAAAATGACTTGCATGTAGGGGAAGGAGGAAAACAAAGAAAATGGGTATGAGGAGAGCTGTTAGGAGGCTTTTTACAATAGTCAATGAGAAATATGGAGGTAGCATGGTAGACTGACTAGAAAGGTACCAAATCTAAAGTAATATTTCAATTCAATTTAAATACATGTTGGATATTACATACTCCTGGAAAATTAGCTAATATGGATATAGCACTAATTTTAAATACTATCATGCTGAAAAGTCTGTAGTTGAATTTTAGGGCAGAGTCGGTGGGAGGGGGGACACTTAGCCCCCTCCAAAATTCTGCTCTAGATCTACAACAGATGGAAACAACAAACACACACTAATAATCTAATAGCTACACATTTCATGATGGACATAAGGATTGAATAGGTCACACTTTGTGCAATTCAGCTCTATATCTTTCTCACATTATGATTTATGGCTAACAGCATTTCTCATTGCATCATCATATCTTTCCACTACCACTACCTTCCTCCCAATCCTGTATTTCAAATCCTCAAATCACAGCTATACACTTTTTTTTTTTGAGGGGGGAGAGGGGTTAAGAGAGAGAAAGTGAGGGAATCTTAAGCAGGCTCCATGCCCAGCACAGAGCTGATGTGGGACTTGATCTCATGACCCTGAGATCATGACCCGAGCCAAAATCAAGAGTCAGAAGTTCAACGGACAGAGCTACCCAGGTGCCCTGGCACCTTTCCATATATCCTCTAAAATTCCATTTCTTCAACATTTATGTACCAAACAGGAGTGGTATACAAAGAATTAAGTGGTATAATAAGAGTTATAATAATAGGTTCAAAATATGGCTAAAGTGAATAGGAGCAAAAGATATCAAAAGTAGTAGAGCAACAAAAAGCTTTTAGTACATAAAGGAAGAAAGAAAACTGCTTCTTGCCATAGGGGCTCCTCACAGTAGAGGGGGCATTCAGACTGAGCTTGAGACCAAGAGAGCTTGGTCAGATTTCTCTGACCAGATAATGGAGGTAGGACTGGAATGGAGTTAATGGAATGGAAAGAAGGGTATTTGAGGAGAAAAAAACAGGTTGTGCATGATAAGAAGGTAGAAGAATGAGGAGCAGGTTCTGGAGCTGTGGGGCTACCCATTTGGGCAATATGTGAAGATGAACAAGCCCAGAAAAAAGACAGTCTAAAGAATGAAGGGCCTTGAAAGTCAGGTTTAGAGTTGGGACGTTATTCTGCAGGCAATCTGAAGGCAGGGATGGTTTGTCAGCAAGGGAGTAATGTGATTAGAGCTAAAGACTAAAACTGTTACTCTGGGCCTAATACTGTTACTTTGGCAGTAGCATGTTGGGTGCCATGGAAAGGAGATGGAAGATTAGTTAGGAGTAGCTTCTTCCAGTAGTCCAGGTGGGAGATAATGAGAGCCTAAATTAGGGCAGTGGCAGCAGTGACGGCAAAGAAGAGCTGAATGATGGCCACAGCAAGAAGGTGGAACAGGCTAGTCTGGCCAGCTGACTGCATGAGGGGAGACCCTCATGCACTGAAGGAAAGATAAGGGCTGAATGTGAGGTTCAAACCTGTTTCCTGGAGGTGATGATGCTAGGATTCATGGGGATTGGAAGAAAAAGGAGAGTTAATGGGGAATTAATGAGCTCAGTTTTGGACATGTTAACTTTGAATGCAAGAAAGACTTCCAGATGGAGATGCCCAGCAGGTAGCTGGAGATGCTATGGCTACAGATTTGGGATGCATCTTCAAAGAGGTGATGGCTGAATTAGTACGATTGATGGATGAGTTTTTAAGGAGAGAAAAAAGAAAAAAGAGGGAAGGGAAGGGATGAGAAGAGAAAAGGACTCTTGGAGAATTCCTTTACTTAGGGGATGGAGGAATGATGAGTAACCAACATGAAGGAACACAGTATGTCCACAAAACAAGTAAAAGGGGTTTCCAGATACCCAGAAAGTAGTGTGAACATGCATGCACAATGGAGACAGAGAACTTTTAGCAGTGCAGTACACAGAAACTAGGACCAGTAGTTGCCCCTTCCACTGGTTTTTATGATACTTATTATAAACCCCTAGGTTTCATTCACACTTAAAACACTGAATAATAAAAATGATAGCAACAACACAATGACTTCAATGTGCTATAATGCCAGGCATGTGCTATCTTCCATGTATATACTTGAATTCTCAGAAAGCCCATGTAAGGTAACTGGTCAGTATCTTTTGACAGAAAAGGAAAATTAGAAAAAAGGCTGAGAAAAGTTAAATACTTACTAGTCACACTAGTCAATTAGTAATGGAAGTACCAAGATCTACGTGATATTTGGACCCCAAAGTCTAGGCTCACTCACGCTTTCCAGGCTTGCTATTACTGAATTATTTGCTCACAGGTACTACTTCACAAGCCTGTGAAAACCTTGAAGGTACCCAGGCTTGTCATCTTTGGATGCCCTGCACCTAGTAGAGTAACTGACATAGAACAGGTCTCCCAAAAAATATAAGAAGAGAGAATAAATAGCTTCAAGAAGTAGAACAGCAGATTCTCCATCTCACACATCCCACCCAAACAGCCCCATTACTATTCCCGACTTTCCCCATTTCTCCTGTTCTTCATTTGCTGCATTCAGCCAGTCATCTCTGCATTTTGAGTCACTCTTCCTAAATCAGAGTGTATTCTTTAAAAGTGACAGCCACAAAGGAGAAAAGCCCCAACACACTCTAAAGAACATGCTGAGATTTTCATGCTATACTGGAAAGTTACTGTACAGGAGAATTATACCACATTGAAGGACATACTCCTCAAGTTTTAAATAGAACTCAATTTATTGGCATGTTTATGTGTTTTGTTTCCTCATTTAGGAGCACTGAATTCATTGCTGCATCAGTTCCCCTGAGAGAAGGCTGTCCTCACTTTGAGCAGAAGGTAGGGATTAGTTCCAGATGGAGAGTTGAGGTAGGATGGCGGAATTGGGGCACAAGAGAAAACCTCTGAGATATACGCTCAGGAGTTCAGAATTCTAACTTATGCCATGATCCAAATCACAATCTTTTGGAACATTTATAGTCAAATATTAAGGAAACACTTAACCACTTACAAAGAAAGGACCATCACCCTTGAGTCAGCCCAAAGCATCTCAAAATAAAACTCCAGTAAAAGAATCAGTACTGCTTAGACCCTCATAGGAAGAACTCCCTCCAATACTAACACCTAGAGGTATAGAGGTTTTCTATTTTATTATCCCACTGTAGATATTTCCAATTACAGTAAGTCAATCAAAAAATACTTTGATACTACATAAGTATCAAGGATAAATGTCAAATCTAACATATATGAAGTGGGTTGATTGATAAGATTCCTAATAATGCTTTATGACAGTGACTGCAACCCCTAGTTACAATTTTTTATTTTTTTTATTTTTTAAATTTTTTCAAAGAACTTGATTCTTTTTTTTTTAATATTTATTTATTTATGATAGACATAGAGAGAGAGAGAGAGAGGCAGAGACACAGGAGGAAGGAGAAGCAGGCTCCATGCACCGGGAGCCCGACGTGGGATTCGATCCTGGGACTCCAGGATCACGCCCTGGGCCAAAGGCAGGCGCTAAACCGCTGAGCCACCCAGGGATCCCTAGTTACAATTTTTTAAAGTTTATATCCAGATAACTGAAACATAAGGATGGCCTACAAGGTGCACAGTTTTTGCCAGAGAATCATTAGAAATACTCTTAACTTTTCTAATTTTTTTTTTTTAAGATTTTATTTATTTATTTATTTATTTATTTATTCATGAGAGACACACACAGAGAGAGAGAGGCAGAGACACAGGCAGAGGGAGAAGCAGGCTCCATCCCAGGAGCCTGATGTGGGACTCGATCCCAGGACTCCAGGATGGCGCCCTGAGCCAAAGGCAGGCGCTAAACCGCTGAGCCACCCAGGGATCCCTTTTGTAATTTTTTTGAATGCTGACTATAACCTGCTAAATTGATTTTGTGACCCACTAATGAGTTGCAAACTGCAGTTTTTTGAAAAATAGTGTTTTAAGTCATGTAAAATATGTGATATGTAAAGTCAAAAGAACTGGAAGCATAATGTAAAATTAATTAAGTAGGGACAGAATTAACACTATTTAAAATAAACAAAAAAATCTGGCCATATACTCTAGAACAAATTTAGAGTTGCAAGAAAGCATTAAAACTTTTTTTAATGACATGGAAAAATACTTAAAATGTTAAATGAAGATAGAATATAAAACTGTATACATAATATCTCAATTATGTTTCAATATATGCACATATATATGCATATAAACAAGGCCAAGGACAAAAACTAGAAAAAAATATGGAAAACATTACATTTTAAATCTGGGTGTCATTATATAGGTGTTCAATATACAAAGTGTCCTTGTATTTTTCTGTATGCTTAAACTACTTTGTTTAAAAAATGAAAAGGAACAAGACAAGAAGCAAATATCCCTAAATGGTAACAAGCGTTAATCAACAGATTTTTAGATTAAGGGTGATTTATTTCCTAAAATGAGTAAGAGCACAGATCTCTTTTTAAGTCTGGAGAAAAAAGTACTGAATTTTAAGAAAAACAGAATTTTAAGAAGGCAGATGACTTACTACATTATAGTTGTGTTTCTCATTTCAAGAAAAAAATTAAACCCACATTTCATGAACCCCAGAGTCCTATGTTGGGTGCCTTGTAGATTCTCATATTTCACCTCTAATTTTTCTAAGATTTAGATACAAAGACAATGTTTAAATGGTATCAAAGAAGTGCTGTGAAAAATATATATATAATTAGTAATTCAATGACAGTAATATTACTCAGTTGTAAAAGAAAAAAAATTAACACTCATGAAAATTGTTTTAAAGCACTATAATTTGAGGGAGACTAAAAATAGTCTGCATGTCACAGATTTTAATGTAAAATTAGCAGAAGAACTGGAGGTTAATTTCGATTGACAAAATGACCCAAATTGTATTATTCCTGCCATATCTATCCTGAGACTAAACTGCCCTAGACTTGAAACAACTTTAGGGCCTGGGGTGACCAGCCCTTAGTATCTGGGAGCTGTAGCAGTCACTGACATGGCTCGAGGGCCACGTGCGCATCCCACCCGAATTAAATCCCTGAGGGACAGCAGGGCCAAGGAACTGCCTTACCAAAGCCCTCCCCAAGCTGCAATTAGGTTTGATGGGCATGTGGCAGGAGACAGACGCTGGAAAAAAAGGAAGTAAAAGAGAAGAGAAAGTAGAATGGGGGTAGGGCATAGGGGTTGTTCAGCAGGGAAGGGAAGTCAAGCCAGGTGCTTTTCAGAAATGATTACTGAACACCAGCAGTTTAAGATACGTGATTGAAATAAAAAAGAAGTATAAAATAATGCCATAATTGATCAAGTTTACAGCAAGAGGTAGGCTGGCCACCCTAGAATTAAACATGCCACCAGAAAAAAAAAAAAAAACCCACAAAGACTTTTGTACTCAAATGATAACTGAAGATTTAAAATTATGAATGTAGAAAAATAGGGCCATTTAAAAAATAATATTTTGATCACACTGAAAACGGTTAAAATTATCTCATACAATAATTTTTACATACAGACCTCTTTTGTTCACATTTTAAAAAAGCAATTTAGTGTTGAAGCAAAGGGTAGAAAAATTGAGTGCTGGAATACAGGCATCATTACACTACACAGACACACAAGACTCACACCACCACTCAAGCGGTGACACTGGCTAAGAGCTAGCGCTGTGAATTACACCTCCTACTACCACCATCCGTCTGCACAGGGAATAAATCAACCAAACATGAATGAGTGTTCCCTTAATGCTCAGTGCTTTTCTCAACTTGCAGTCCTGATTTCAAAAGACTCTGCCACTCAAAGAGAAGTACTCTCAGATTAATCTTCCATAATTTTCTGTGGTTTTATTCAGCTACTATATAAGCACATTTTTATACTGAAAAAGAATCTCTTTAGAAAAAAAGAATGTCTCACTGTAACACTCCATTTGTCTAGTATTTGGCCTATCAGTCCTATTGGCTAATGAAGGTGATTCAATTGTGCAAAATTTAGAATATCTGCATTAGAATAAGTTGGAAGAGATAAAAAGGTAAAAGGTCATTCGATTGGCTTTTACTTAACATTAAAAGGTAAAGCCAAAAGTAAAGATATGCTAGCAGATGGAAGAAGCCAGTAAAAACAAGTTGGAAAAAAATGATGAAACACTTTACAGAGAAACAGATAATACCTCAAGGGCAAATTGGGGTGGGGGGGGCTGGGGTGTAGCAAAGTGAAATGCAGCATGGATTTTGGCAGGAGAGATGAGGTTTTAAAAAATGAATAGAAAAACAATCAAAATCTAAAGCCATATTATTGCAACATGATGGTTCAGAAATCAAGAGCAAAATTTTTAGGAACATCTCTTTTATTTTCTGAAAATCACCACTGAAATCAAGGTACAGGAAACCAAAATATGAAAGAATTGCAAGTGACAGGTGGTGGGACACAGACTGCGTGTGTTCATCTTTCACAGAACCTCCACAAGAGAAAAGATCTCATGATTGGCTGCCTAAATTCAAATCTATCAGTTCTCATAATCACAAATATTGCCACCCAATAACATTAAGACCTTCAAAATATTTAAAACAGCCACCAGGGAGCCTGGCTGGCTCAGTGGGTGGAGTGTGTAACTCTTGGTAGTGACTTTCAGCCCAACATGGTGGGGGAAAGGGGCAGAGATTACTTTAAAAAAATAATAAATAAATAAGCAAGCCACTAACAGAGGTAGTAAAGGGAAAAGATTACTATGATAGTGGCATCTCCCAAATTATGTGTGTCAAGAGGAAAACACAATTTGATTTTTCTTATAGTTTCATTCACATGGTATTAACTAATAGGATGGCACCTACTGAATGAAGAGAGATGGCTGGGATAAATTACACACAGATTATTCTGGGCAATTTAATCCTCAGATAACAATAACACTTGCTGTACTCTACTAGGTCACAAGGTTATTCTGGGAAGAAATCCCTCATTTGCCAGATTGCCAGAAAGCTTCCTTTGGGTAGACGGACTGTCTCATCCACCCCGGTGTATCCTCAAGCTTTCATGGGTGTTAGCTCATCTAACCTGACAACCATCCTGCGAGGTGGTAGTTTTCTTCATTTTCTGATGAGGATACTGAGACACACAGTTTCTTTTCTCTATGTCAGCAATTATCACTGACAGACTAGGTAGTTGTATTCATTAATTTCATTATTGTCTTCCTAGACTAGAATGTCAGCATGTTACAACATATTTACTTATCCACAGTTGTATCTCCAGTGCTTGGAATAGTGCCTGGCACACACAGATATTCAATAAATACTTACTGAATTAATGAATTAATAACCTGCCCAAGATTATATAACCAGTAAGTGAGAGAACTGGGGCTCAATTCAGACATCTGCCTCTGAACCCCATATTCACCCAATAAGAAATAATGATCACAGCAGCATTAAAATACAGAGAATAAAAACGAATGGTGGCTTAGAATCAGAGCTTAAAGAGTATATTATAGGTAAGAGGTATGAAAAAAAAATTTAGGGGATCCCTGGGTGGCTCAGCGATTTAGCATCTGCCTTCCGCCCAGGGCGTGATCCCCATGGTCCGAGGATCGAGTCCCACATCGGGCTCCCTGCATGGAGCCTGCTTCTCCCTCTGCTGGTGTCTCTGCCTCTCTCTCTGTGTCTCTCATGAATAAATAAATAAAATCATTTAAACATTTTTTTCTTTTAAGTTAATTTCTCCTAAGCACCTCTTTAAAACTTCTCTTGATTACAGGTCTGGTGCATTGAGAGCTGGACAAGCAGTTGGGTGCAGCCTTCTCCTTACAGGCAACTGCAACAAGATGCACAGGCAGCACAGAGCCAGAGGATTTGCGGTCCATTAAATACAAGGCCATGGGAAGCCTTGAATAGCGCCCATTCACACAGAGGCCGAGTAAAGTTTGCACTGCAGTGAAAGTGCTGTCCAGGTTAGAAACCACAACTGAAAAACAACAACAAAAACCCTCACAGACTGCAGGAGTAGCCAGGGTCTACACCACAGCCAGGGAGTCTTAGGCTGAAATGAGGATCTGTGCAGGCCCACCTTGTGGCTTATGGCCTGTGCCCTTTTGGTGGCCTGTGATAGTCGATCCTCTAAAACAGTCCACAAAACTGTAACTTTTAGGGAAAGAAAAGAGGACATTTTTCATCATTTTTAACTGAACACCTTGGATCCTTTCCTTGAAATTGGGCAGAACATGAATTTCCCCATGAAAATAGTTAGTGTTAATAATTTATATATACATTCTATGTTTTTATTTCTAGGAATATATTAAAATAAGACAGGAAATTTATATTTAGGAATTTTTTTTGTTTCCATTATAATAGCTCTATTTTGTCCTAATTCATACTAAAATAATTCATTTTTTTAAAAAGATCTTATTTATTTGCGAGAGACCAAGAGCGAGAGAGATCACAGGGATAGAGAGAAGCAGACTTTCCACTGAGCAGAGCGTTCAACGTGGGGCTCAATCCCAGGGACCCCAAGATCATGACCTGAGTCGAAGGCAGACGTTTAACCTACTGACCCACTCAGGCACCCCTAAAACAATCCATTCTTATAAGGTAAAAGAGTAAAGGATAGCACTGTAACTATAAAGTACTGGGAAGAAAAAAAAAAAAGAAAAATAAATAAAGTACTGGGAAACATCAAAAATGCTGTGGTCATGATTAGGCTTTGCCTCATTAGGATGTCATTTCTCCCCCACAGTTTTCCTTCTGGAAGAGTTTAGGGCAAGCGCTGAAAATAACAGCCCTTATTTCATTAGAAATGAGAAAAAACTAATGAGATAAGCCACAGATTCTCCCCTCCCCACAAATAAGACAGTGGAACTTAACGGACATCCATCTGCCTATACTTTTGACTTTCTGTGGGCAAGAGCATGGAAATGGGAGGGGGAGGACAGGGAGCAAGCTACCAGTTCTACGGCATATACTGTGAGCACCACACTTTACATGCAGTCAACAACCTCGTGAAGGAGGTACTACGGTTATCTCCAGTTTATACAATGAGAAAGCTGAGGCTTGGAGATAGGTTAGTTTCTTGTCCAAAGTCAAAGGTAAGTAGAGAGTCAGAATTCAAAATTGGGACTATTTGATTCCAAAAATACTCCTGCAATTACTGGGTATTGTTGAAGTTCTTTGGTTCCCAGTGACCAATAATGTGGAGGCAAGGAGAGGACTCCAAAGTGAAAGGGCAGATGGAACTTCATCCTGTTGGTACAGGGATGAAGAGACTCTGCACAATCACTGGAATATCAAACTAAAATAAAACAGCTATTGTTAGTTTTAAAATTCTATTAACTACTCAAAAAATTAGTATCTACATTTATTGCAATGTACAGACTTGTAGCACACTGTTTACTTCATATTTCTAAACTGAAATATTTCCCTCGGTATCAAGGTCACTTTAGCACCATAAACAATCCAAGATTCAAAACACTGCTCACTGATACACAGTAGGGACCCGTTCTTGTCCACTTGATCCCAGATATAAACCCAAGTGATAGCTAATATCTACTGCAGGTACTACTCTTAGCACTTTATAGGCATTTACTCACTCAAACTTTATGCAAGGATGTAAGGTGTCATTTTTTATTCTAATTTTACAGATGATGAAACTGAGACACAAGGAAAGTAATAAGTAAGTGGTAGGGCCATGATTCTAACCCAGACATCAGGATTCCAGAGCCTACATTTTCCTCACCCTTCCTGCTCCTTCTTAAAAAAACAACCTCAAACTTACATAAAAGTTCTAAGTACAGAACAAAGAATTTTTTTTCCTGAATCATTTATAAGTCAGTAATGTATCACTACCATCTTACTCTCAGATGCCATATAAGTTTTGCCAGTTATCCCATGACACATTGTACTTAGTTGCCATGTCTCTGGTTTCCTTTAATCTAGAACAGTTTCTTAGTTTTTCCTTGACCTTCATGGCCTTGATGATTTTGAAGATTATAGGTCAGTTATTTTGTAGGAGTTCCCTCAGTGTGGGTTTACCAGACATCTCTTCATGATTAGATTCAGGTTGTGCATCTTTGGCAGGGGTATCATGGAAATGATTTTGTGTTCTTCCCACCTCAATTTCAGGTTGTTGCCTCATAGTAGATTTTTACTTTGACCATCTGATTAAGGGAATATCTACCATACTTTGCAACAGTAAAGACATACGTTTCCTCTTTAAAATTAATAAGTTTTGTGGGGAGGTACTTAGAAACTATATAAATATCCCATTCCTCACATATCAGAGCATGCCAGACATTGGTGAACACTTACAATCATTGTATCTCCTGAGCGAATATGTATCATTAACTCAATAAAGCAAAAAAAAATAAAAAATAAAAATAAAAGGAGGGGGAGATAATAATGTATTTCTGCAAATTTTCTGAAATGAATAAAAAAGAAAATTTATGAGGTTCAATTGATAGCAAATTACTGAACCGTGGAAGTTTCAATATTTGAGATACACAGTCATTATCCTGTCCCTGAGAAAAAATTCCACAGTTAGTAATAAAGATAATGTCAAAGGTAAAGGAAAATGTCACAGATTTTGTTTTAAATAATGGCTTTTAGGGGCACCTGGGTAGCTCAGTGGTTGAGCGTCTGCCTTTGGCTCAGGACATGATCCCAGGGTCCTGGGATCGAATCCTGCATCGGGCTCCCTGTGAAGAGCCTGCTTCTCGCTCTGCCTATGTCTCTGCCTCTCTCTGTGTCTCTCATAAATAAAATCTTTAAAAAAAATTTTTAAAATAAATAATGGCTTTTAAAAACATACTGCAAAATAAGTATGATCTCAAGTTTAGCAGAGGGAGAAACTAGGGAGGATATAAAAATTTAAAGAGACAAAAAATGTTTCCTACCATATTAAAAGTAAAAAATAAAATTGATAAAAGTAATGGGACAAAAGTAATCACTCTCTCACATTGCTAATAATGCTCCAAAGCTTATGAATTTGAGGACAACAATAAAAGTATAAAATCTTTGCTTCTGAACACATCTGTCAAAACCTAATGAATGGTCAAGTGTAGGCAATGATTTCCCTTGGTATAAAGTTTTAGTGTGGTTATGTTAATAAGAATGGTATTTTTTGTATCATCATCATCATCATCATCATCAAAAGTTTCTGCCTTCCCTCAACAGTAGCCACACTAATGCTAAATTTAAAGAACAAGTGAATCCCGTAACCAATATTTTATTTATTTCAAGATAATTTTGTTTTATTATTCATACACAGGTTGAAATTAGAAACTTATCAATAGATAAGTAGGCCTATCAAGTAGGCTTGACTGTTTGGAATGTGTTCTTCACCTTCAGACATTCTGTATTTTGACCCATGCTTGCTGAATGGGTCTAACTGCTGCATAGTATTCAAGAGCTGAAAAGAGATCTATACTATATAAGCACTGACAATCTTCACACTATATTCTGGTCCCCATTTGATCTGGTCTCCAAATGTGATATAAATGCTTTGCAAGCTACTACTTGCATAAAAAAATTAGTAAAAATTATAGTTAAAAAAGCACAATTATTTAAGCTCTACTAAAAAGTCTAATATTCTCATTCTTTCTGGAAATGCTGTTATTCTGTCTACATTCTTCTAAAATGTTCTTTAGTTAACTACAGTGGGATCCAGTATTTTCCTTTCAGAGAGGATTAACAGAGCTTTCTACTGAAATACATTTCTGAAACAATCTTTCAGATGACAGGAAAACATTTTTATATTTATATGGGATTTTAAGGGAATGGGCTAATAAGCTAAGACTTTTTGGTAAAGAAACTTTCTGAATCTCAGAAACATAATTAAGTTTATCAATTCAGAGGCCTGCTAAGTCGCATTTAACAATATCACAATTTTAAAATGTTACTTAGGGGACACCTGGGTGGCTCAGTCGGTTAAGGGTCTAACTCTTGATTTCAGCTCAGATCTTAATCTCAGGGTCATGAGTTCAAGACCCATATTGGGCTCCACATGGAGCTTCAAAAAAACACTTAAAAAATAAGTAAAATTTTAAAAATGTTACTAAGAAATGTATTTTGTATTAAAGCAAACTTACATAAGAAAATGCAGCAAAAATATGTGTCTCAAAAAGAGCAGAAAATCCATTAGGTTAGTATTGCGATTATGAGTTTATCTTTCAAAGATTCTTAAATTTTATAAGGATGGGCCCAGATTATCTTTTGATTTTTCAATAATACAGAAAAGATTCACACAAATTTAACTGTACCAAACATTCCTAAGTAAGTCAATAGGAAGAAACAAACAGAATAATCTTGGTTTGGCATTTATAGTTGCATAAATTGAAATAAGGATTTCCTCCCATTTTTAAAATATAAATCTCAATTATACATTTTACATATTACATTTTGCATATTTTAGAAGATTCTAAAATTCTATTATTAAAATTCTCTTTAGTGCAACTTACATTAATTACTCCATTTGTTTCATTTTATCACAAAACTGTTCTTGTATTCACACTTATTATAAGAGTATTTTTTAATAGGCACACTTTTTAAAGTCAGAACCATTCTGTTTAAAGCCAGTACTTCCCTGCTGTAATTTTTCTCATATTAGCTAATATGACAGTAGTAACTAAACACGGTTAGACATGCTAATTACATTAAAACCGCCTTTCCTCCCCAGATATCGTATTATTATATTTGTTACCTCTTTAGACTCCTTTTAACTGTTATATCAATAAAGTTTTTCTGAAGAAACAAAGCCTTTACTTATAAAAATAGTGGCACCCCTCAATAGGATAGCCTTAACATTTTCTCCCCAGTTCTTGAAAATGCCAAAGATTTTCAAATTAAGAGTCCTTCCATTTAATTTGTGCAATCTTGAGATAAAATATCAGCCTAGAAATAATAAATGAATTTTACAGAAAAATGACTTATAGAAAATCACTGGAAATGTAAAAATGTACTTTTTTATTCTTTTTCTCAGGAAAAGAGCTTATGATTTTAAAAGGTTGGCGATTTTAAGCAAACACTCAGTGGTTTTGGAAATGTAGTTTCCATGGCAACCAACATGGTCTTCTTTATATAGCATAAACAGATGGTAAAGAGTGGTCATGTTTGTTTCTTTGCCAGTATATCAATAAAACTGCTGTAATACTGTATTGAATACACTTGAACTATTTAATAAATTTAATATACTAACCACAAGATCTAGTAATTTAGACAGACAAATATAATTAACTAGTATCTGAGGTTTTTTTCTTTTTAATAAACACATGAGGATCTTGAACAGTGAAGTCACTATACTATACTCCACAGAGTCAACAGTCTTCCTTGGCAAGACTCTGTACAAATGTTTTCTCAGCACTTGCCATGCAGGGCCTATCACCACAAATATGAATCTCATAAGGAGAAAATAATGGATTGAAATAATAAAAGTGGAATCGTGTCTATAAATGTATTCCTTGGCCATCTTTTCTTCAAGAACAAATGGGAAATTAAGAAGCACAAAGAGTTTCTTTACCATAAACAAGAGGTTGTAAAGCAAATGGCAAATCATTATTTAAAAGATTCCATTCCACGTACAAAGCAGCGGCTTTCAGAGGTGCAGGTGCTCTGAATTCCACAGGTTTAACTGTGGTAACTTGCTAGGCACTATTTGCTAAAAAACTTAAGTAAGCCAAGAAACTAGAAATGTGATTTAGCCCGGCAGTAAAAGTTTGAACAGCCAATTCCTGCATGTATTATCAACACCTTTGAAGCAGTAACCCTGTATCTGGAAGACAGTCAGGAGGGGCTGTACCCGAGCCCGTAGCTCCACAGGAGCACTGGCAATCCTTCTCAACAGGCCCATCTGAGAGACGCTGACATATTTTCCAAGCTAGGGGAGGAATGCTTACCTGAATAAGAAGAAAAAAAAAAGAAAGAAAAAAACCTTGGGATAATATTTACTATTTTTAATTATATAAACAGCCATCTGATTACACTTATAAAACAATATTCAGTAAACGACAACTGTCCTGTATTCTCCCTCTCACGCATCTATCCCTAAAATTTGCTGACTATCAACATTTATACATTTTTTTCTATGCTTCTCACATCAAAGCAAGTTCATTGGAAGTGAGGTATTTCATTTTGTAGAACAATCCATGATGGGAACACAGAAAAAAGGTATGCATATTTATGAAAGGAGTGACTTTGGATGATGTAAAGTATATCATGGTTTAACTGAGAAACAACAACAAAAAATTTCATTTAAAACATTTTAAGAGTAGAAGAGACTGTCCTAGATTTATATTTGACTCACTGGGAAAAAAAATTTTAATTATGTATCTTGGATGAGCTACAGTGAACTCCACAGTCTACTAAAACTGCTGCCATAACATAATTTGGGGGAATTATTTAAACCTGGAGAAACTAGGAAAGAGCCTCCTTTCTCATATGAGGCTGGAAAGTCTCCAACAAGGTACCAAACTCAGCCACCCAAAAAAATCTACATGCCTACCAACAGCGAGTGATCACTACCCAAGAGATCATGTAACCAGAAGCCCTTTTCAGAAGGTTTCCAATGTGTCTGAAACTACCTAGCAAACCGACAGCCTCCAGCTTAGCTTAATTTCTTCTGAGAGTGGTTCTCAACCCTGGCAATAAAGTGGAAACAACTAAGAGCTTTAAATATAATGATACGAACATTCTAGGCATATGCCAATTTAGACAAAATCACATACTCCTCAACGAGTCAACTATACTTCAATTAAAAACTTAAAAAAAAAAAAAAAAGCACGCTCCTCAGGTGTAACTCTAATGTGCACCAGAGAAATTGTGATTCATGTTTCTCTTTACCCGTGATGAGAAAGAGATCTCAAATCACCACTTTTATCTTTTCAGGATACACAATTCAGTGTTAGATTTCTTTTCCATTACAGAGAGGCGCAAGACTAAAGCAGAGACACTGTTGTACTGAATTATTTGGTAAATTTTACTATAAAGGAGTTCAACAAAATACAAGACTGGGGTATAAAAAAACCTTCCCCTATGAATTATTCTTGAGAGCAAGGTTCACCTCTTACAAAGATTAATGTTATAAGGAGGACTTGTGAATAGCAAATTTTCACTCCTTGTAAGACGTGCTCAGTGTGTGAGCTGGTGACAACGTATTTTCCACCTTCAGCACTCACAAAATAAATGCGGCAGTGTAATTCTCACTTAAGATAGGATATTCTTTTTTTCAACATATGATATGATATTCTCTTTTTCAAGAATGACCTTTAAACTATCACCAACAGTAGTGAAAAGTCAGATGCTTGGAGACAGAAAAGCTGCAGAGGGAAGAAGGATGCTTTTTACCTTCTTCTGGAACATGCATATAAAAACAATTCCTTAAAACCTGTTAATATACTGTCCCCCAGAGAGCAGAAATGAATGACATATAAATCACAAATGTTATTTCGAGCCACCTACTCATAGCAAAATTCTAACACGTAGAAACTGACAAATGTCTGGTAGATTGCAATAACACCTCTTTATGTATGTGGTTTTTCCCCCTTTCAAATTATTTGCAAGGAGACCAATGACTTTTTTTTTGCTTCAGATGAAATAGCAAAGAGAAATGAAATAATTATAAACTCTCCCAACTGTCAGCAAAAGAGAATAGGGAGTAGAATGTACAGTTAAGTAATCTCAGAGGATAAACCAGGATGATACTAGAGCCTGGGAACTGATTTCTACATTTTTGTTTTCTTACATTTCCACAGGCTATTAAAATTTCCACAAGTCATTTCTTTTTTTCCTTGAGAAACTTTATTTGGCTATTTGTGTGTCTGGTGCTATTAACTCATCATGATTTTACATCAAATCCTCATTACATTACATGATTGAGGTTTAATTCTAAAAAAAAAACCCAAAACACACAAAACAGGAAAAAATATCACTCTAATGCATTTGGGAAGAAACAACCTATTAAAGAGAATAATTGTGTCTGGTAGAATTCTGGAGATGACAGAAAACAAGAGGAAACAACATTTCTTAATGTTATTTAAATATGCACACAGGAGACAGGGAGATATGCGAGGACAGAGAATCAACAGGAACTCTGTCTTCCTGCACATAAAATAGAGCTTCATTAACAATAAAGGAACAGGTGTCTTGGGACCCATTTATACAGGCTATTAACTATTATGAGCTGCTGGTATCCAAATTTATTTTAGTACTAGGCAACTGATTAAAAATAAATACAAATTTAAATTCCATCTATTAGCATGTGAAAGCAATGCCTAGCTTTCCAGAGTTTCATTTAATACAAAGGTATTTTTCTGTCATCCTGATCACAGAGGATAACTGAAGTTCATATACAGTATTTCCCAAGTCCCAAAACAAAGACGTTCATATTAAACCTCATTTGAATGTGAAAAATTGACAAAGGGCCTTTTGTCTTGACCTGACAAGACCAAATAAGCTTCGTTGACTAGGAACTAAATTTTTACTCAAACGTAAACAAATAATGAAACGAACACACATCTTTTTAAAACTAGAGGAGGGAATCACACACACTCCCCTAAATTCAGTGCATTTTACATTATTTATTTTGAAAAATATGAGTGGCAATGGTTATCCCCTGATAATTTTCCTGTCTCATCTATAAATACTGATTAATAAAGTGAACATTTGAACTTTTACAAGGAATCACCTGTACATCTAAAAAATATTTCAAAAGTTAGAGTTGAAACCGTAGCGGGGATAACCTAGTTCGATACACTATTTTACAGAATAAGAAAATATGGTTCAGTGAGGCTTATTTGCCTAAACTAAACATAATACCAATATTTCAACCATATAGATTGTCAAAAATTATTATACTGTAAAATCAGTGTAAGAGTATCTATCTTCCAAAGAGATGTGAAAATTCAATGTGTTAACTGTTGATGTTATTTCAAACTGTCCCATTTACCTGCATCTAGTTTTTTTAAAAAAAATCATTTGGGGGCAGCCCAGGTGGTTCAGTGCTTTTGCGATGCCTTCGGCCCAGGGTGTGATCCTGGAGTCCCGGGATCGAGTTCCGTGTCAGGCTCCCTGCGTGGAGCCTGCTTCTCCCTCTGCCTGTGTCTCTGCCTCTCTCTGTGTGTGTCTCTCATGAATAAATAAATAAAATCTTAAAAAAAAAAATCATGGGATCCCTGGGTGGCGCAGCGGTTTAGCGCCTGCCTTTGGCCCAGGGCGCGATCCTGGAGACCCGGGATCGAATCCCATGTCAGGCTCCCGGTGCATGGAGCCTGCTTCTCCCTCTGCCTCTCTCTCTCTCTCTCTCTCTCTCTCTCTCTCTGTGACTATCATAAATAAATAAAAAATTTTATTAAAAAAAATCATTTGGTTTATTCACTCATGTTTTCTTCTTTTTTGTTGTTTTTTTAAAGATTTTATTTAAAATCTGCCTTATTTTCTTTTAGGGGCTGCCCTGTTTTCTTTTTTCTTTCTTCTTTTTTTTTCTTTTCTTTCTTTTCTTTCTTTCTTCCTTCCTTTCTTTCTTTCTTTCTTTCTTTCTTTCTTTCTTTCTTTCTTTCTTCTTTCTTTTTCACTTATATGTTTCCTTATAGTGATATTATTTCCACTTATTCCATAAGTGATAAGTGATTACTCTATGCTTTTTATGCCATACTCAGTAGAGACTAAAGACGGTAGAGCATGATCTACATCCACAAGTACCAAGTAAAAGTCACCATAGAAATTAAATGATAAAGAATTTGAGAGACTGACGAGGAAGTCAAAGACAGTATCATGTTGCTTAAAAATATGGTGATATTTTAAATGCAAAGAATCTGATAAGACCAGAGTTTCTCAATCCTGCCACTTTAAGCTGAATAATTCTTTTTTGTAAGGGTCTGTGCCCTACAGGCTGTTTAATAGCATCCCTAACTTCCATTCAATAGATGCCAGTAGCATCCTCCAGTTATAACAACCAGAAATGTCTCCAGACATTACCAAATGTACCCCAGGGGTGCAAAACCACCCCTGGTTGAGAAACACTGGATAAGACAGGCGAATATACCTAATGTTGCTTTCAAGCTAAGAATACATATTAAATACCACCGGGAGAAAAGCAAAGCAAATCTGTGGAGCTTAAGTATTCTTTTAAAGATGGTTTTGGCTCCATGGCATCAAGCATTAGGGTACTGAGTAAAGGAATGAAACCACAAATTCAATATCAAGGGGTGGCTTAGGTTTTGATTCTATGGTTTTCTGCCACTAACTGTTAAAAAGTCCAAAGAAATATGAATAGGTTCATGTTCCTTTTTTTTTTTTTTTCTTTAATGGGTTCATGTTCCTAATGAGATATATACAGGCTGGTGTTTAGGAGCAAGCTATCCAATTCAGGTATAACCTATTCAGTGGCCTAGGAGCTTTAAAACCATGTGGTTTTGTTCTGTATATGAATTCTGTGGGAAAAATAGTTATAAAACCAACCTCAATACCACACTTTCCTATATAAAAAATACTGAAGGTTTATCACACTGCAGATCTCTAAAATGTTAGATTAAGAACAGATAATTGAGGTGGCAGGCAATTGTCAGATCTATTTAACATAACTGACCCTTGAACAACAGGGATTACAGACACTGACCCCCTGCATCATCAAATATCTATGTATATATAAAAAAACTAAGTAGAGCTTAACTCCTCTGAAATTTTATTTATTTTTTAAAGATTTTATTTATTTATTCATGAGAGACACAGAAAGACAGGCAGAGACACAGGCAGAGGGAGAAGCAGGCGCCATGCAAGGAGCCTGATGTGGGACTCGATCCTGTGACTCCAGGATCATGTCCTGAGCCAAAGGCAGACGCTCAACCACTGAGGCACCCAGGCATCCCAACTCCCCTAAAATTTAATAGCCTGCTATTGCCTGGAAGCATTACCAAATAAATAGCTGATTAACACATATTTTGTATGTTATATGTATTATGTACTGTATTCTTAAAGTGAGCTAGAGAAAAGGAAATGTTAATAAGAAAATCATAAGGAAGAGAAAACACATTTACAGTACTGTATTTATTGAGAAAAGGACCTGAGCAGTTGAAACCCGTACTATTCAAAAGTCACCTATATATGAAGGGGAAGAACTAGCCTCTTCTGTCTCATTCATCTTCTCTTCCTCTCTTTTCTAGTATTCACATCTAATAAGTATGAAACTCTGAACAACTGCTTGGTAATGGTAGCATCTCATTAAAAATCTGGGGCATAGGGCAATGAAACTATAAGACCACCAAGAGAGAAAGATGGAAAGATTATTTGCTTGACAATCAATGATCAAGCATGAGTTGGCTCAGGATCAACGTTATAAAGAATTTGGGGGCAGCCCCGGTGGCGCAGTAGTTCAGTGCCGCCTGCAGCCCAGGGCGTGATCCTGGAGACCCGGGATCAAGTCCCACATTGGGCTCCCTGCATGGAGCCTGCTTCTCCTTCTTCCTGTGTCTCTGCCTCTCTCTCTCCGTGTCTCTCCGAATAAATAAATAAAAAAAAAAAAAAAAAAAAAGAATTTGGGCTACTGGGGGCATAGTCCATGAGACAGGCCTGCCGTTACTGCCCCTCTGCCACAGTAGAGGCTCTGTACTGAAAACAAACAAAAAGTAATCTGGACAACTGATGAATTTAGGAATCATGATCATCAAGCGGAGAGTGTTGCTCATTTTGTTTTTTTCTTCACTTATAAAGTTACCAAATGGTCTTCATTTCTCTTGCTCAACACTTTTATTTCTTCAACACTGGGAAAGAGAGAGTGGTCTGTGTTTTCTTTTTTTTTTTTTTTGGTCTGTGTTTTCACAAAGGGATGCCTACAGGCTGAAAAGTTCTGTTAATACTGTTTTGTTTTGACTCTATGTATAGTGATATCTCCAACATCATAAAATTGGACATAATCTCCTAAATCTGAATTTACATACTGGGCAGTATTTCCTTTAACAAAGTCTAATTGGAATAGCATTTTATGGTACACGAACATCTGATTTCAAATGTTAGAGATAAAGAGAAATTGATTTAGATAGAAGACAACTTATTTTTAGTTGCAAAAACACTGCAATGCCAAAGTATTTTGCATTTAATGCTATGATTTAAATATATTACAATATTCATGATACATGATAAATATCCAAATCCTATATGAAAAACTTCATTGTGAAAAAAATCAGAGAATTTTTTTTTTAAAGACTTATTTATTTACTTTAGAGAGAGAAAGAGAGGGCATGCATGCATGTGCACACAGGGTGGGGGAGCAGAGGGAGAGAAAGTCTTAAGCACAGTACACTAAGCATGGAGCCCAACATAGGGCTTGTTCTCACAAACCTGAGATCATGACCTGTGTCAAAACCAAGAATCTTAACACTTAACCAACTGTGCCACCAGGCACCTCGAAAAAATTAGAACTTTAACAAAAATGATGCTTCACATTTTAGGGAATGTTCTCATTTAAAAAAAATACAATTTGACAAATGATATTAAACCTTCTACTAATAAATTCAGATTCCTTTGCTATTCCTTGAATAATTCTAAATACTGAAGATAAACACTAAATGCTAATGAATTTCTAAATCTATAAAACAAATAAACTAGCACCTGGCATTTTAAGCACATATCGTGGGTATTTTACATAGGTACAGAATTAATTTAACAAATTATTCTTGAATTATACCAGGCAATATGCTGCCACAACTGAAGAGAAAAGGGCTCTGAAATAACTGATGATCTCTGATTCATTTCATTTTTCAATTTGTGTTTCAAGGAAAGCTTTTAGAGTGGATATTTTCTACTTGACCTTACTGTCTTTTCTCTAGTGTTATTTCACTTGAGTAACAAATCATTTATATTTCTACACAATGTTAATGAAAATGCCCCCCAAAAGGCTAACTGATGAGATAATATCTCTACACAATACAAACATAAAATACAGACAGGATGACACATGTAACAAAAATCACTAGAGTTTTAAAATGTAGAAACTTCTTTTTTTTTTTTTTAATAATTTTTTATTTATTTATTTATGATAGTCACAGAGAGAGAGAGAGAAGAGGCAGAGACACAGGCAGAGGGAGAAGCAGGCTCCAAGCACCGGGAGCCCGACGTGGGATTCGATCCCGGGTCTCCAGGATCGCACCCTGGGCCAAAGGCAGGCGCCAAACCGCTGCGCCACCCAGGGATCCCCTAAAATGTAGAAACTTCTGACCATATTATGATAGAGTGAGGTGATTGACAAATCCTCCCTTACAAAGCAACTAAAAAGCTGAACAAAACAGTCAAAAGCAGTAATTCTAGCACTGTGGAATTCAAAGGCATGTACTTTGTGAAAACTATGGAACTTGAGGGAGAAACAGTGAGTCTATGATGTCTTTTTCCAGGGGCTGCTCCCATTTCCACCCCTGGTTTTGTCAGTGCAGTAGTTCAGGCAGGCTGGAAAACAAAAGGCTTTGTCATCTCTGCCACATGCTATCACCTGATGAGAAATGCCAGTGGTGGTATCTCAGGCAAGCAGCAGGCTAGTGGACCAGCCAAGGATTTAGCAGGGAGGCCAACAGGGAAGACAGCCAGCGGAGATCTGACCTCACATTTTTGGGACTGACCAGAGGCCATGTGCATTGCAGCAGATACAGAGAGAGCCCATGTATCCCTGGCTAATGAAACCTGCAGGCATGCGCAGGGGAGACATGAGAAGGCCCAATAGGAAGTCAAAACCAGGGCAGGCTGAAGTGCTTCCCAGTTCACACACATATCTGTCAAGAGAGATTAGCACCCTTACTGGCTCAAGGAATTTTATTATAACTTCTGATTTATCTTTGATCACTAAGCTATGCAGACACTGGGCAACCTCCCAGAAGCCAGGTTAACAAATAAAAACAAGGGAAAATTTGTGAGTAGAGAGAGCTGCAGCTGCACATTGTGGAGGATATACACTTCAAAGGTTTGGTCCAGGCAAGTTATAAAACAGCCAACCAACATCTCCAATGGAGGAGGGAATATTACAAACTAGAGTTGCTACAATATATTATCTAAAATGCCCAGTACTCAATAGGAAGAAGTATGAGTCATGCAAGAAAACAAGAAAATGTGATCCATAAAAAAGCAGTCAACAGAAAATGTCCCCAAGTGTCTATACATCTTGTATTTAGCAAATAAAAATTTCAATCTAGCTGTTATAATAAACATGCTCAAAGAACTAAAGAAAGCCATGTTTAAAGAATTAAATGACTCTGACTACAGGATCTCAGTAAACATCTGGAACTTTTTCAGAGATATAAAGTACAATAACTGAAATGAAAATTTCACTGGAGAGACTCAACAGCAGATTTCAGATAGCAAAAAAAGGATCCATGAATTTGAAAATAGGTCAATAAAAATTATAGTCTGAAGAACACAGTAGGAGACCAAAGAAAAATAAATGGAGCCTCAGAGACTTAGAAGACAATGTATGTGTACATGTGTAATAAGAGCCCCAGAAAGAAAGGAAAGCAATGGGGCAGAAAAAAATACTTGAAGATATATTGGCCAAAAACTTCCTAAATTTAATGAAAAACATTAACTTAATAGAGCCAAGCTCCTCAACAAAACTCCATGCAAGTCAAATGCAAAACACCTCGACACATCATAGATAAACCATTGAAAAAAGAAAAATACTGGAAACAGAGAAAAATGAATCACGTACAAAGGAATGACAATAAAATTAATGGCTGATTTCTCACCAGAAACAATGGAGGCCAGAAGGCAGTCGAATGATATATGTAACTTGCTGGAAGTAAAAAAGCTTGCCAACTAAGAATTCTGTATCCTATAAAATCATCTACTATTTTTTTTAAAGATTTTATTCATTTGACAGAAAAAGCAAGCAAGCACAAGCAGGGGGAGGGGCAGAGGTACACAGAGAAACCGGGAGCCTGAAATGGGCCTCAATCCCAGGACTCTGAGATGATGACCTGAACTGAAAGCAAATGCTTAACTGACTCAGCCACCTATGCATACCTAAAATCATCTTTTTAAAATAAAGTGAAATAAAGACATTCTGAGATAAACAAAAGAGAAAATTTGTCATCAGACTTGCCTCCTTCATACTGAATGAAACTGGTATCAGATAGTAATCTGAATCCATGTTAAGAAAGAGCAATAGAAATGGTGAATACATGGATAAATGAAAAAAAATTCTATAAATACATTTTCTCTCATTTCTTCTCCTAAATTTTGTAAAAGATAAGAGATTATATACAGCAAAAATTACAATATTGTATTGATGGGTTTACAACATATACAGATATAAAATACATAACAGTAATACAAGCAAAGGGAAAAAGGAGATATATTGGAGCAAGTCTCTATATATGCTGAAGTTAAAATTAGCATTATTCCGAAGCAGACTACGATAAAATAAAATGTATACTGTAATCTCTATAAGAAACACCAATAAAAAACCCCTCAAAAGCATATAGTTAAAAACACAAAAGAGAAATCAAAATGGTACACTATAATATATACTGATTTTATAATATCACAATCACAAAAGCAACAGTGCATCATGAAGATGTAGTAATTATAAGTGTATATATACCTAACAATAGAGATACAAAGTGAAGGAAAAATTGAGAACTGAAATTATTATTCACTAATAATAGTTGGAGATTTCAATATTCTACTTGCAATAATTGATAGAACTACACAGAAAATCAACAAGGATATACAGGATTTTAACAACACTACCAGCAAACATGATATAATTGAGATTTATAGAGTAATCAACACAATGAGTGCAGAATCCATATTCTTTTCAAAGCACACATAGGGCAGCCCGGGTGGCTCAGCGGTTTGGCACCTGCCTTTGGCCCAGGGCGTGATCCTGGAGACCTGGGATCGAATCCCACATCGGGCTCTCTGCATGGAGCCTGCTTCTCCCTCTGCTGTGCCTCTGCCTCTCTCTCTCTCTCTGTGTGTCTCTCATGAATGAATAAATAAATAAAATCTTAAAAAAAAAAAAAAGCACACATAGACATTTCTCCAAATGTTGGACCACAAAACCAGTCTCCATAAACTTAAGAAGGTTGTAATCATTAAAAATGTGTTCTATGACCACAAAAGAGTTAAATCAAAGATCTCACACTGAAAGATATCTGGGAAAAACAACATATTTAGAAACTAAACAATACACTGCTAAACAGCACAGGGGTCAAAGTTGAAATCATAAAATTTTAAAAATATTTTGAAATGAATGAAAATGAAAACACAATGCATCAAAATTTATAGAATGTAACTAAAGAAATGTTAGAGGGGTATTTTTAGCCTAGAAATATCAAGAAAAGTCTCAAATTAATAATCTAGGCTTCTACCTTAAGAAACAAAATAAAGGGGATGCCTGGGGGGCTCAGCAGCTTGGCGCCTGCCTTCGGCCCAGGGTGTGATCCTGGGGTCCCGGGATCAAGTCCCACATTGGGCTTCCTGCGTGGAGCCTGCTTCTCTGAGTCTCTGCCTCTCTCTCTGTCTCTCATGAATGAATAAATAAAATCTTAAAAAAAAAAAAAAAAAAGAAAGAAACTAGTAAGGAAAGGCAAGCTAAACCCCAAGCAAGCTGAGAAAAAAGAGAAAAAGTACAAAGTGAGTATCAATGAAATAAAAAACCGAAAAACAGAGAAAAAATAGATGAAACCAAAAAGTAGCTATTTGAAAAGATTAATACAGTTGGCAAACCCTTAGCTAAACTGATAAAGTTAAGAGAAGACACAAATTGCCTATTCAGGAATGAAAGAGACCTCACTACTGACTCTTCAGGGATTAAAAGGACTTTAAGGGAATATTATAAACAGCTTTATACCAAGAAAATCAGACAACCTAGAAAAAAGTGGACAAATTCCTAGAAAGAAATTTCCTAAACTGATTCAAGAAGAAATAGAAAATAGAGACTTACAAGTAAGTAAATTAAATTATTAATTAAAACCCTCCTGACAAAGAAAATCCTAGGCCCAGATGGTTTTGCTGGAAAAATCTATTAAATATCAGTTTCAAAAGAAATACCAATCCTTTGCAAACTCCTTCAAAAAAAAAAGAAACTTTCCAATTCATTCTATGAGGTTAACATACCACAGCCAGCCAAAGACATCATCCCTACCAGAAAACTACAGATTAGTATCACTAATGAATATAGACATAAAAATCCTCTACAAAATATTGGCAAACTGAATCCAGAAACATATAAAGAGGCCCATACATGATGACCAAGTGGGATTTATCCTAGGAATGCAAAGTTTAACACCCCAAAATCAAGTAATGTAATATATCATATTAATAAAGGACCAAAAACCCCACAACCATTTCAATAGACACAGAAAAAGCATTTAACAAAATCCAACACTAATTCATGATAAAAATCTTTCAATATATGAAGAAAATAAGAGAACATCCTCCATTCCATTTATCTTAATAAATGGAATCTATAAAAAACCTACAGCTAACATCATAAAATGATTAAAGATTGAATGCTTCCCATCCATGGAGAATAAGGTAAGAATGGCAAATTTTGCTACTTATTTTCAACATCATACAGAAGTTTCCAGGCAGTGCAATTAAAAATTAAATAAAAAAAATTCAGACTGAAAAGGAAAAAGAAAAATGTTTTTATACAAGGACAATTATCTATGTTGAAAATCCAAAGGAATCTATAATTAAAACACTAGAATTTATACATGAGTTTAGCAAGGTCTCAGGATATATGGGTCAATATACAAAAATCAACTGTATTTTTATATACTAGCAAAAAAACATAAAAATTAAAACACAATTATATTCACAATAACATTAGAATAGACTTAACAAAAGAAATGCAGTATTTGGGATCCCTGGGTGGCTCAGTGGTTTAGCGCCTGCCTTTGGCCCAGGGCGTGATCCTGGAGTCTTGAGATCGAGTCCTGCGTCAGGCTCCCTGCATGGAGCCTGCTTCTCCCTCTGCCTGTGTCTCTGCCCCCCCCCCCTCTCTCTCTCTCATGAATAAATAAAATATTTTTAAAAAAAGAAATGCAGTATTTCACAGTGAAAACTGTAAAATTTTACTGAGAAAAATTAAAGACCTAAATAAACTGAGAATCATTTGTTTTTACAAATTTGAAACCTCAGTTGTTAAGATGTTAATTCTCCCCAAATTAATATATAGATTCAACACAATCCCCTTCAAACTTCCAGCAAACTTTTTGGTAAGATGACTCTAAAATTTATATGAAAATGTAAAGTGCCTAGGATAGGCAAAATGACCCTAAAAACTGTCATGGATCCAGGATAGTTGGAGGCGAGACATGAAAAAAAGACTCAGAGTCTCAATGAATTTTAATCTGGGGGACAGGGGAACGGAGACTCAGACTCAAACCAGACTTGACCCCGAGGCTTTGTCTCCTCCCAGCTGGTTCCCCACAGAAAACAACAAAGTTGGAGGACTTAATACTACCTGCACTTAACTATAAAACTCAATGATTAAGGCAATATAGTATTACCCTAAGGATAGGCATACAGATCAATGAAACAGAGTTGAGAGTAAGAACTGTTTAGTTCTACATTTGTTGTTCTTACATTCAGTTCTTACATTTATGGTCAATTACTTCTGATGAAAGTGCCAAAATAATTCAAAGGGGGAAAAGAGTCTTTGCAACTTATGGTGCTGGGGTAACTGAATAGCTATGTATATATGTATGTATATATATACATGGCTCAAATCAAAAGTTTTACTTCTTCCTTTCTAATCTGGATACCTTTTTTTCATTGCACTGGCTAGAAACTTCAGCACAGTATTGAACAGAGTGGCAAGAACTGGCATTTTTTACTTTTTACTTTCACCAATCTTAGGTGAAAGATGTGTGTGTGTGTGTGTGTGTGTGTGTGTGTGTGTGTGTGTGTATAAATTTAGACCTTTATCTCACACCGTACACAAAAATCACAGAACTAAATGTAAGAGCTGAAACTATAAATCCTCTAGAAAAAGAGCCACAGGAGTTTATCTTTGCGACAGTGGGCTAATGTTGGTCAACCTCAGCACTACTGACATTCTGGGTCAAATAATCCTTTGCTGTGGGGGACTGGCCTGTGCATTAGAGGATATTTAACATCATCCCTCACTGACCTCTACCCACCATTCACAGATGTGACAATCAAACATGTCTCCAGACAGTACCAAATGTCATCTGTGGGGTTAAATGGCTTTTAGTTGAGAACACCACGTTAGGTATTTTAGTTAGATACAACACCAAAAGCACAATCCTACAAAAGAATAAATTGAGTTTCATCAAAATTAGGAAGTTCTGCTCCTTGAAAAACTCTAATGTCAAGCTACACACTGGGGAAAATATTTGAAAATATTTGCAAATTATTTATTAAAGTACTCAGAATACATATAGAACTTCCACAACACAAGATGAACAATTCAATTAAAAAATATGCAGAAGACCTGAGTAGGTATTTCCTCAAAGATGATGTATGAATGGCTAATAAGCGCACAAAAAAGTGCCCAATATCATCAGTCACTGGAGAAACACAAAGTAAAACCACAATGAAATACCGCAAAGTGTTAAAAACCTATAACCCTTAACACTCTGGTTTGAAGTCAGAACCTAATGACTAATTCATCTCATCCCAGCAATTTCTCTCTCAGTCCAACATATGTCAACTTATTTGTGTCACTGGCTTAAGTCTGTGAGGTCCATTAAATTATAAACTACACTAATATAAAGATGAATAAAACATAATCTTTTATTCATCTTTATATCTCTTCTGTATTACAGTGATCTACATATTGTGGCTTTAATAAATGTTTAGAAAATTTCCATGTATCCTTTGTATGGTTTCCTTATATCAAGATTTTTATATATTTGTTCTTAACAATTCAGCTGTTGCTTGAACCAAATGTCCTTTTCAATGTCTATGCTTATTTTTTTTAGTTATGTGCCATAGCTTCTCCAGAAATACATTAATAGAATATTAAAACAGCAGGGTACTTCAGCTTAGAAAATATCTAATCCATTTTATTTCTCAGATACCAAAGTTGTTATGGAATACAAATAGGGCACTGGATTTTAAGTCAAGCAATCTGAGCTTGATATGAGCTTAACCATTTACTACCTGAACAGTTCAGCACAAATCACTCAACTTCTCTAAGCTCCAATACCCATATAAATAAAATCTACTTACAGTTTTGTTAGGATTATAGGAAATAGTCTGGGGTGACTGAGTGGCTCAGCTGGTTAAACATAGGACTCTTGGTTTTGGCTCAGGTCCTGATCTCTTGGGTTGTGGGATTGAGCCCTGTGTCAGGCTCTGTGTTCAGCCACAGTTTGCTCAGATATTCTCTCCCTCTGCCCCTTCCCCCACGTGCTCACCAGCTTGCTCTCTAAAATAAATAAATAAATCTTTTTAAAAAAGGATTATAGGAAATAGTCTGGAAATAAGCTCTTTTCATCAGCTTTCATGAATCTCAGCACCAGAGTTAAATTGACTTAACCAAGAACTCAGGTCTCCATTAGTGCTTTCTACTTCATTAAATAGACAGTACCACAAAGTAAATCATTGTCAATCTACTCAGAGACTTTTCTTATACAAGAATAAGCATATTTCATCAAGTATTTGGTACATCTCTGAGATAAAAAGAATATGTACTTCTTATGACATTAAAAAACAACTAATCAAATATCTCAGATCCAACTTTTAAATGTTCTTTAGGCAGTCAATTTGTTTTCCAGGTTCTACTATCTCTTTAGGTGGATAAAGTGAATTTTATGGTACTGATATTTTATTAATACACCACAATTGGTGCTTGAGTGGCTCAGTCTGTTAAGCATCTGCCTTCAGCTTAGGTCATGATCTCAGTATCTTGGGATGAATCCCACATCAGGCTCCCTGCTCAGCAGAGAGTCTGCTTCTCCCTCTGCCTCACCCCCCCGCCCCTGCACTCTCTTTCTCTCTCAAATAAAATGATAAAAAAAAAAAAAAACATCACAATGTGTTTGAAGGTGTTTATATCTTGTTTTCACATCAGATAAACATAAACACAGAAAACACCAAGGAATAAAACAACAGTAAGATTAATATTTATGGGATTATTCATAATTGAAAATTCGGAAAAAAGGTCAAGTAAAAGGGAAATGGTTAGACTCAATGAGAAAGGATGTTGGATAGTCACCAGAAAAATAAATATCAAGACTACAGTAATATGGAAAATGGGTATATTTAGCCTAAAGAAAATTAGGACACAACTGCTGAACATATTTGGAAAGGAAAAATAATTGGTAGACTGTCTCAAAATATATATACATATGTGTGTGTACATATATAATATGATGATGGGATTATAGGGAAAGTTTTCCTTCCAGTACCGATATAATTTTTTTTGATATGATAAATTTTATCTCATGCATTTATTTACTTAACAATTTTTAAAAAGATTAATTTATTTTAGAGAATGAAAGTATGTGCCTATTCAAGTGAACAAAGCAGAGAATCCTTTTTTTAAGGGAGAGAATTTTTTTTTAAGATTTTATTTATTTATTCATGAGAGACACAGAGAGAGAAGCAGAGGGAGAAGCAGGCTTCACTCAGGGAGCCCGATGTGGGATTCGATCCCAGGACTCCAGGGTCACCCATTGCATTAAGTGCCCTCCTTAATGCCCGTCACCAAATATCCAATCCCCCTACCTCTGGCAACCCTTAGCTTGTTCACTATAGGTAAGGGACTCTTATAGTTTGCCTCCCTCTTTGTTTTTATCTCATTTTATCCTTCCCTTCCCCTATGTTCATCTGTTTTCTTAAATTCCACATATGAGTAAAATCATATGGTATCTGTCTTTCTCTGTAAGTATTTCTAACTAAGCAAAAGGAATTATTGGAAAAGAGACAACATACATGTTTCTACAAAACTTATTAAGGGATTTTAAAGAACTTAGTGTTCCTTTGTTTTGTTAAAGATTTTATTTATTTATTGAGAGACACAGAGAGGGAGAGAGAAGCAGAGACACAGGCTGAGGGTTAAGCAGGCCCCAGGCAGGGAGCCTGACGTGGGACTTGATCCCGGGACTCCAGGATCACACCCTGGGTCGAAGGCGGCACTAAACTGCTGAGCCACCCGGGCTGCCCGAACTTAGTGTTCCTAATATGCAATTTTAAAATATAGACAGAATCCCAAAAGACCTTCAACAATGAGAAATTGTTTTCTCAACCCTGAAAAATAAACCACAGCTTTGGACTTCTGAGTTGTGGAATAGCTAAAGAAGTGACTGATGAAGGAACAAGAGACCTTTGAGAACATCACCTAACATCCCATAGTGACAGTTAGCTCTGGACTGTGCTCAAGAGTTGTAGTAGGTTTGCTAAAACTTTACAGGATCATCATCCTGAGGTCCAGATATTTTTAGTACAGATTACTAGCAAGGTCTTGGGTAATTAAGATAATACCCACCAGTGATCAGTGGGATGTGTTTCATGAAACACATGAAATGCATCAGCAACTCTTCATTGGATCATTTACACAAATCACCTTCAAAAATGATCCCAATCTGAAGAAAACCCAACCATGCAAACACGACCATCACTACTAGGCTGATTTCCACAAAGAAATTAATGAGTAAAACAAAGCTTCTTGAGCTACAGTTTCCATTGGGAATTTTGCATTCAATAACATCTGCAAAATTAAAGAATCTCCAAAGATAGCATGGTGTGGTTTACAATGTTGAATTTTAAGTCTGCCATCTAAGCAAGACTGGAGTGTATTTCAATGATAAGGGAGTACATATTAAAGAATAATGAAATTTTAATTTCCCTCTCTTTGGTTACATTACAATGCAGGGTATTCAAGTATCAATTTTGTTCTTCCCCATTTAGCAAACATCAATTCTAGACCTACAGATAACAACTCCAGAATGTATTTTATTGCCTCCTCTCAAGTGGCAGAAAGCAAGAGTTCTTTATGATGCTAAGAAAATCTGAGTACCTCTGAGTCTCCAGTTTCCAGTTCATAGAGCAATCCTCCTTTTTACCTCTTTAAATACAGATGTAACGAATGCTTGAAGAAAATGTCAACTATCAGAAGCCAAAGAAAAGCACAGTAAATAAATTTCCCTATAAAAAACATCATTAAGGAAGGTCTATTTATAAGTTACCACACTTATTCAACTTGGAATAAATGGACCAACTTCTTTTTACTAAAGGATTAGGGTACCCAAAATTCAAATATAATGGAAAAGGCAATAAAATACTTTAGATTTTCTTTCTAACTCCCCTATTAAGGGGGAAAAAGGGGTGAGATTAAACTGAATATAGCAGGATTCAAAGACAGCCTAAACTGGCAGAGAATATATGCAGTTTCCATATTCCCATGTTTTCATTTATTTCAACTGACAGTTTCCCTTGTAATCTATCAAATAATTATTCTAGCTCTTTTTTCAAAGTAAATGTAAAATGCTCCCTGGAATGTCGATTTAGGTTATTTTAGAGTGAAAGTACTCCTGTGGGTTGTAGAACTGGTAACTACACATTACTAAGAATTAGTAAGAATGAAGGAAGACAGACAACTCCAGAACCAAAAACTTCAGCTATGTTTTAAAGCATCTTAGGGTCCACGATACTTCAGATGCCAGTTCCTCAACTTTTATTTTCAAATTAAAAGATTTGTTAAAGGCTCTAACAAGAAGGAAAGGGACCTAATATCTATTGAGTTCCTATTCTGATGTAGGCATATGCTAGAAATACACATTATCTCACACAATCTTCATAACAACCCTGGCAGGCATTTCCCCCCCCCCCCCCCCGCCGACTTACAGATAAGAAAACCTGATATTCAAGCATGGTCCATACCCAGTCTGGAACCCAATGCAGGGCTTGAACTCACGTCCCTGAGTTGATCTCAAGACCTGAGCTGGGATCAAGAGTCAGACACTCAACTGACTAAGCCACCCAGGCGCCCAAGAAACCTGATATTCAGAAGAATTAAGTAACTTGCTTACAGTGGGACCAAGGCAAAATTCAAACAAAGGACCTAGGCTCTAATTTTTTCTTTTGAATCTTACCACAACCATTTAAAACATCAGAGATTCTATTCTTTTAAAAGGTCCAATTAGGAAGAAAGGAATAGCCATTTATCATTTCCTAATTTTACAGACTCCCTATATTCTACTGGGCAGTCAGGAATGTGATCAACAAACAAGCTGGACACAAGGCACCCAGGCAAGAGTTTCAGCAGGTGCTTTCTTTTTTTTCATCCTGCCTCTTGGTTTCTCTGTCCTTGTAAACTCATGGTTTAACAGTCAATAAAATGAGTGATTCAACAAAGCTTGGTCAGACAGCTATTCTAAAGAATGTCTAGGTAGACTGCTTTTAGGAAAAAGTTGTAGCAACTGGATTTTGTCAGAGGGCCAGAGGTGAAAGGGGCAAACAAGTCTCTTCCTGGATGAAAGTGCATTTCTTCAATATCACATAATCCATGCCAAACCAGTATTCCTCTGTATTAGCAAGTGAAAAAATTTGAATTATTAGGTTCTAATCAAATAAGTAATAAACTTTTTTTTAAAAGATTTATTTATTTATTCATGAGAAAGAGAGAGAGGCAGAGACATAGGCAGAGAGAGAAGCAGGCTCCTCACAGGGACCCTGATGCAGGACTTGATACTAGGACCGGGGATCACTCCCTGAGCTGAAGGCAGACACTCAACCGCTGAGCCACACAGGTGTCCCAAATAAGTAATAAATATACAGCAGAATTTGAATGACTACTTTCAAATTGTAAGCTTCAGTTTTTCATGTCTCCCAGTAAATACAGGCAATTTTAAGAGTTCCAAAGCTAAACCTGTGCATGTGACTATTTTTAAAAAATAAATCTAATAATCCATTTTACAAGTATGTTAAGTAATTCCTTAGTCTGAGGCTGAGTGAAAATAATAGGCCTTAAAAAATTTCTAGAACTCAAGAAAATGATTTTAACTCAAAGAAATAGTTTTACTTATTTGTTGCAATATTTTCACACTATTTTTTTAAAGATTTTATTTATTTATTTATGAGAGACGCAGAGACACAGGCAGAGTGGAGCCTGTTAAAGGCTGAGGGGAGCCTGCTTCTCCCTCTGCCTATGTCTCTGCCTCTCTCTCTCTCTCAGCCTGTGTTTTTCATGAATAAATAAATAAATCTTGGGCAGCCCAGGTGGCTCAGTGGTTTAGCACCGCCTTCAGCCCAGGGTGTGATCCTGGAGACCCGGGATCGAGTCCCACGTCGGGCTCCCTGTATGAAGCCTGCTTCTCCCTCTGCCTGTCTCTCTCTCTCTCTCTCTCTGCATCTCCCATGAATAAATAAATAAAATCTTTAATAAATAAATAAATAATAAAATAAATTTTTAAAATAATAAATAAAGCCAAAAGGAAAAAGAAGCAACCTTTCTTTTAATCTAATGTTTCTCTAAAAGGACCTGAAAAGAATCATCCCCTTTCTGCCAGAGACCATAGTTGGTCAAAGCACAGAAACTCTGGCTCTAAGGATCAAGTCTACTGCTTCTTCCCACTCTGGCTAATAGATAGAAGGTTTGTTTTTGTTTTGCGGGGGGTGGGGGTGGGTGGAAGGGGAAGATGTGTGTGTGTGTGTGTGTGTGTGTGTGTGTGTGTGTGTGTGAGAGAGAGAGAGAGAGAATCTTAAACAGGCCCCACACCCAGCACAGAGCCAACATGGGGCCCAATCTCACAACCCCGAGATCATGACCTGAGCTGAAATCAAGAGCTGGCAACTTAAACGAAGGAGTCACCCAAGTACCCCTAAAGTAGAAGTTTTAAGCATGGCTCTTTGCCCCATTTCCATATCTGGATTACTACTTAGGACAGGAGAGAAACCTTCCCTTAAGCAAACGAGTAAGATTTTCTTTTCTTTTCTTTCTTCTTTTCTTTTCTTTTTTCTTTTCTTTTCTTTTCTTTTCTTTTCTTTTCTTTTCTTTTCTTTCTTTTCTTTTCTTTCTTTCTTTTCTTTCTTTTCTTTTCTTTCTTTCTTTTCTTTCTTTTCTTTTCTTTCTTTTCTTTCTTTTTTTCTTTCTTTCTTTTCTTTTCTTTTCTTTTCTTTTCTTTTCTTTTCTTTTCTTTTCTTTTCTTTCTTTTCATAAAGGAGGATCCTGAGGCACCTGGATAGCCCAATTGCTTAAGCTTCTGACTCTTGATTTGGACTCCGATAATGATCACAGGGTCATGAGATCGTGCCCTGTGTGGGCTCTGTGCTGGGCATGGAGGCTGCCTAAGTTTCTCTCTCTCTCCCTCTTTCCCTCCCATACCTTTGACTCTTCCCTCTCTAAAAGGAGGATCCTGTGAACAGCTTATAAATTATCACTAGTTAAAACAACTAAAGGCATCTAATATTCTTAAGTACTGTTGTCAATGTTAATGCTGAATGTCAGGTATGAAAACTTGTTCTTATCCAAAGTGATCAACTGAACTGATCTAATTTTTTATTTTCATAATGTGACGTAGAATTACACAGTCTTTAATTGAAAAGTTACTGAGGGGGGCACCTCAGTGGCACAGTTGGTTGGGCCTTGGGCTCAGGTCATGATCCCAGGGTCCTGGGGTGGAGCTCCGAGTCAGGCTCCTTGTTCAGCAGGGAGCTTGCTTCCCCCTATCTCCCTCTGCTCCTCCCCTGGCTTGTGCTCTTTTGCTCTCCCTCAAATAAATAAACAAAATCTTAAAAAAGAAAAGAAAAGAAAAGACTGAGAACCCACTATGTGTCAGGCACTATGTGAAGCTTTGGAAGTAGAAGAATAAAATCTAGCTGCCACCAAAAAAACATATGCTCAAGACTTAAGACTGGTGGCAGGGAGTGAGGCAGAAAGCCAGCTAGGGTATAAAATGTTAATAAAGAATGTCAAATGCTATAGTAGTGACTTACACAGCTTATTACAGAATACAGTAAATACTTTTTAGAGATGATACTTGGACTTGAGCTTTTTTCATACCATTTTTTTTTTGAGAGAGAAAGAGAACATGAGTCAGGTGAGGGACAGAGGGAGAGAGAATCTCAAGCAGACTCTACACTGAGTGCAGAGCCAGACCCAAGGCTTGATCTCACAACCCTGATATCATGACCTGAGCTGAAATTAAGAATTGGATGTTTAACCAACTGTGCCACCAAGGTGCCCCAGTAGTACTTTTTGTTTATTTTCCTTATTTTCTCTCTATAATCACCTTAAACATTTATTTTATAGCTCCTTTCAAATTTTTCTGTCTCAGATTCTTGAAATGCTAACCCTCTTGGCTTCCTTTTACTTATTGGTAGCTAATGTCCATAAATTTATCATTTCTGCTGTGAATTCACCACTGTTTTATTTTCTTTGAGATGACTTTTTTCTTAAAGATTTTACTTATTTTAGAGAGAGAGAGAGAGCGAACAAACATGCAAGCAGGGGGAGGGGCAGAGAGGGAGGGAGGGAGGAAAAATTCCCAAGCAGACTTGACATGGGGCTCAATCTCACTGTCCTGAGATCATGACCTGAGCCCAAACCAAGAGTTGGATGCTTAACCAACTGAGCCCCGCAGGTGTCACTTAAAAATTTTTGTTTTTATTAACTTGAAAGTGAGGGTAAACATGGCGGGGAGGGGCAGAAGGAGAAAAGGGAAAAGCAGGCTCTCAGCTGAGCAGGGAGTCTGATGTGGGGCTCAGTCTCAGGACCCTGGGATCATGACCTGAGTCAAAGGCAGATGCTTAACCAACTGAGCCACTCAGGTGCCCCTGGGCACCCCTCTTTGAGGTAATCTTATCTAGTGCAGATTGTAAAAGTGATACTCCAAACTAGTTTTGTGTTTGTTAACACTGCAGTCCCAGCAGACCAAATTATGGTATTGTTACAATGGAACCCTCACCACTTATTCTAGGCTTGAATATCCCATATTATGTAGATAGGATCAAGTCAGACTTGAGGGGATCCCTGGATGGCTCAGCAGTTTACTGCCTGCCTTTGGCCCAGGGCGTGATCCTGGAGTCCCAGGATTGAGTCCCATGTCGGGCTCCCGGCATGGAGTCTGCTTCTCCCTCCTCCTGTGTCTCTGCCTCTCTCTCTCTCTCTGTCTATCATGAATTAAAAAAAAAAAAAAAAATCAGACTTGAAACTCAAAGTAAGACACAAGTTTGGGGATGGTGGCAGATTGTATTTTCCAAACTTAGTTACAAACATAGCTCCTATTTCAAATATTCTTCATGCAAGATCCTGACATTCCTCCCATGAAGTGGTAGAATGAGACCAGACAGGCCCTTGTGATTGCCTCAACAAACAAAACAGGGCAGAAGTGATTCTGAGACTCCAAGGGCTAGCTCATAAAAATGCCACATACGTCTTCTTTGTTCCTGTAGGATGCTCATTCTTAAAATGTAGCCAAATGCTGTGGGGCAGTCTAATCAGCCCATGGAGAGGCTCACATGAAAAAGAACTGAGGCTCCGGGCAAGCTCTCCAGTGATGGCCAGCAGCAACATGCCAGCCATGTGAATGCGCCATCTTATAAGTGAATCCTCCTGCCTTAGTCAAGCAACCCAACGCCATCTGGGGCGGAGATGAGCTGCCTCTATTGAGTCCTGCCAAATTCATAGTTTTGTGGGCAAAATAAATGACTGCTATTTTAAATCACTAAGTTTTAGAGTGGTTTGTTATAACACAACAGATAAGTGGAACAAAATCTTACCTTTTCAGGGGCGCCCGGGTGACTCAGTCGATTAAGCATCTGCCTTCAGTTCAGGTCATGATTCCAGTGTCCTGGGATCAAAATCTGCATCTGGCTCTCTGCTCAGTAGGAAGTCTGCTTTTCCCTTTTCCTCTGCCACTTCCCCCTCCTCGTGCTTTCTCTCTCTCAAATAAATACATAAAATCGTTTAAGAAAACCTTACCTTTTCATAGAATTTTTTTTACCCTGAGTCTCAAGCAGGTATTGTTGGAAAAATATCCCTTTGTAATAATGCTGCATGCCAATACATAAGGGAAAGGTTTTCCTGGACAATAAAATCCCCTTCAAATGTATGGTTTCAGCACCACTGCTAAATTACCTTTTTGAAATGCTAACTTAACAAATACAAACTTCAGCTACCCCTTTCCTCATATATGCGGCAAGGTCACAAGTCTTCCACCTGAGTATCATAGGTTCACCCCTCCCCTGTTGACCAGAAGACAATTCTTAGGGTGTGGGGAGTTTTCAATTGTATCCTTGTTTGACAAAATGCCTATTATTTTGATGTATGAAGGAACCAGAGTATGGTGGTCCCCACACTCTGGCTGGGAATCTCTGTCTTCCTTCCTTCTTACAACACAGTCAATTATAACTGAAAGCCTTATTTTTAAATTCTGAAACTGTGGCTTTGTTTTCTTCAAGAATACACCATTTTGGGGTACCTGTATGGCTCAGTGGTTGAGCATCTGCCTTTGGCTCCGGTGTGATCCTGGGGTCCTGGGATTGAGCCCTGCATCAGATTCCCCACAGGGAGTCTGCTTCTCCCTCTCCTGCCAATGTCTCTGCCTCTCTGTATCTCTCATGAATAAATAACTCCCCCCCCAAAATAGAATTCACCATTTTTAAAAGATTATATTTATTTATTCATGAGACACACACACACATACTGAGAGAGAGAGAGGCAGGGAGCCCGATGTGGGACTCGATCCCGGGTCTCCAGGATCACACCCTAAGCCGAAGGTGGCACTAAACCACTGGGCCACCAGAGCTGCCCAGAATACACCATTTCTTATAGTCTTCCTCAACCAGCAAAGTTTCTCTAGATTCCTTTTCTCTGTGAATGTAGTCCTTCAAAGGTTTTAGTTTTATGCAGGGGTATGCAACCCTCCATAACCTCAAAGCATAAGCGTTCATTTTCTGTCCCTCAATAGACATTAAAATTCAAGCCCCTATTCAAGAGTCTATTTCTCCTAAAGGTCATCACAACACTAGTTTATAATATGCTTACTGCTGTGACTTTGAGATATTTTTTCCTTTCTGGAATCTAGAAATTTCCCCCCTTTTCTTGTGAGCTAAGCTATATATTCATACTATGTTGTTGGTTGTTATATACTATTTGGTACAGTTGGGTACTTGTAGCAATAGGGGTTACATATTTTTTTAAAAGATTTTATTTATTTATTAATGAGAGAGAGGCAGAGACACAGGCAAAGGGAGAAGCAGGCTCCATGCAGGGAGCCCGATCCCACGTGTCCAGGATCCAGGCCCTGTGCTGAAGGCAGCGCTAAACCGCTGAGCCACCTGGGCTGCCCTAGGGGTTACATATTATCTTATTCTACCCTGTTGCTAGAACAGCAAGTTTCTCAGTTAGCCAAATAGGGAGAAGGAAAAACATTCTATGTAGAGGAAAGAGCATCTGCAAAGATTCAGAGTTGAACAACCTGGTACATCCTGGAACTCTCAGAAATCTGTTACAGGGCAAAAGTGATACAAGGTGATGAGTGGCAAATAACAACATGGAAAAACAGACAGTTGCTAGATTATACGCACTTTGTAATATAAACTAAGGAGCTTAAATCTTTCCTGTAGGAAATGGGGAGCTACCAAAGAGTATTAAGACTATTTCAACAGATCACTCAGCAAATTATATGGATAATGGATTTAGGTTGGGGAAGGAGTGGGGGAGGTCTGCCAATAAAAAGATCCTATAGTTATCTTTTGGGCAAACAAAGGTCAAAGGGGAAGATCTGAACTATGGCAATAATAGCAGTGACAGAGAGGCAGGTGGAGATTAGAAATGTAAAGAGTAGGAATAGGAATGAATAGGAATTGGAGAATCAGGAAGAAATAAAATCTAGATTATCTTCCAGATTTGTAGATGAGATCCCCAATGAGATCAATGGGAATGCAGGAGAAATGGGTTTCATATGAAGAATTCCATTTCAGACACATGGTTACTATTCTGATATAGACGACTAGTGTGCAGGTAGATATCCTCGCCAAAGGGTAACTGTGGAAAATGGAGGGGCCCTAATTCGACTGTGGATTCCATTTTTATTCTAGGAAACTGCATTCCCAAAACTATCCAGCTGATTATTAACAGCATCAAAGGCGAAGGGTGGTGGCTAGTATGACCTAATCCTAACAACCCAGGAGAATGAACTCAAGCCTCTGAATATAGGTAGCCAAGCTACAGCTATGGCAACCCTATGTCTCAGGTCTTTGAAGACATTCAATTTTTGGTTAGAAAAACATCTTTACTGAAGCTGTATCACTCCAACACATCCACTAAGAAACGCATTTAAACCTCATTTTTCCTGAGAACAAAAGGAGGACTAAGTGCCCAAGAAGAAAAAAAGTAATCCAGGTCAGAAATAAAATAAACCAGCTGAGTAGCCCAGTGTCCTTGTCAGATGATGATGCAGGATGTCACTTTTTATTTTTAAGGCCCATCCTTTCCTTCCCCAATGAGACCAAGAAAGAAAAAAGAAATTTATAAAGTCCCCCAGGGAAGAGAGATATTAAAATTTTTTCAAGTGCATTAGTGTAAAACTCCTCTTTTGTTGAATAGTTTTTTTTTTTTTTCATTTAGTTTTTTATTTTGGCATAATGTTAGGCTTACAGAAAAGTGGTAAAACTAGCACAAGGAATCTCTATATACTCCTCACCAACATTCCCCAAATGTTAACAGCTTACCAATTTGCTCTATTATTTTCTCTATATAAAATACTCATTTTTTCCTAAGTCATTTGAGAGCAAGTTGCTGATATGATACCCTTTTATCCCGAAACACTTCACTGTGTATTTCCTAAAAAATAAAGGGCATTCTCTTACATAACTACGGTATAAAAACAAGTATCAGGAAATTAACAGTTGTATACCTAATCAACAGACCTCATTTGGCTTTGCCAATTGTCCCAACAGTTTCTTTTTTTTTTTTTTTTTTGTCCCAACAGTTTCAACAGCGAAAGAAAATCCCAGGTCACATACTGCATTCAGTTTACATGTCTCTATAGCCTCCTTTAATGAGGAATTCTTTAGTCTTATTTTTTTTAATTGAAATACAATTGATATACAATATTCTATTAGTTTGAGGTATACAACATAGTGATTCCACTTCTCCACATGCTAGAAGTGTAACTCCCATCTGTTACCATACAGTGCTATTACAATACTATTGACTATATTTGTTATGCTGCACTTTTATCCCCATGACTTATTCAGAAGCCTGTACCCCTACTACCTCTCACCCATTTTACCCATATCCCACCACCCCTCCTCCAGCAACTATCAGTATGTTTTCTGTATTTAAGAGTCTATTTCTCATTCTTGTTTATTCATTTGTTTCGTTCTTTAGATTCCACGAGTGAAATCATATGGTATTTGTCTTATGATTGATTTATTTCACTCTGCATAATACCCTCAAGGTCCAACCATGTTGTAGCAAATGGCAATATCCCATTCTTTTTATGGCTGAGTAATATTCCAGTATGTGTCTGTACATGTACATATACACCACATCTTTTTGATTCATCTATCAATGGACACTTGGGTTGCTTCCATATCTTGGCTATTGGAAACAATGCTGCCATGAACATAGGGGTGCACATATCCTTTCAAATTAGTGCTTTCATTTTCATTCTTTTTTTAAAGATTTTATTTATTTATTTGAGAGTGAGAGAGAAAGCACATGAGAAAGGGAAAGATCACAAGTCGAGGGGAAAGGCAGAGAGAGAAGCAGATCCCTTGCTGAGCACAAGTCCATGTGGAACTCAATCCCAGGACCCTGCAATCATAACCTGAGCTGAAGGTAGACACTTAACCCACTGAGCCACACAAGTGCCCCAGTGTTTTCACTTTCTTTGGTTAAATACTCGGTAGTGGAATTACTGGGTCATATGGTATTTCTACTTTTAACTTTTTGAGGAACTTCCATACTGTTTTCCACAGTCATTGCATCAATTTACATTCAAATTAACAGGGTGTGAGGATGTCTTTTTCTCCACATTCTCACCAATACTCATTATTTCTTGTCTTTTTTATTTTATCCATCCTCACAAGTGTACAGTGATATCTCATTGTGGTTTTGAGTTGCATTTCCCTGATGATTAGTAATGTTGAGCATCCTTTCATGTGTCTCTTGGCCATCTGTATGTCTCGTTAGGAAAATATCTATTCAGGCCCTCTGCCCATCATTTTAAATTAGATTGCGTGTGTGTATTAAGTTGTTAAAGTTCCTTATATATTTTAGATATTAATCTCTTATTGGCTATATCATTTGCAAATATCTTTTCTCATTTGGTAGGTTGCCTTTTCATTTTATTGATGGTTTCCTTCACTGTGCAAAAGATTTTATTATTTTGGTGTAGACCCAATAGTTTATTTTGGCTTTTGTTTCTCTTGATGAGGAGACATTTCTAGGAAAATGTTGCTAGGGCTAAAGTCAAAGAAATTGCTTTCTATGTTTTCTTCTGGGGGGTTTATGGTGTTAGGTCTTGCATTTAGGCCCTTTACTCATTTTGAGTTTATTTTTGTGTACAGTGTAAGAAACTGGTCCAGTTATCTCAACACTGCTGATGACTCTTTTTTCCCATAGCACATTCTTGCCTCCTTTGTCAAAGATTAATTGATTATATAATCATGGGTTTATTTCTGGGCTTTCTATTCTGTTCCACTGAGATCAATGTGCCTATTTTTGTATTGGTACCATACTGTTTTTATCACCACAGCTTTGTAGTATAACTGGAAATCAGGAATTGTGCTACCTCCAGCTTTGTTTTTCTTTTCCAAGATTGCTTTGGCTAATTGGGGTCTTTTGTGGTTCCACACAAATTTTAGGGTTGTTCTAGATCTGGGAAAAATGCTGTTGGTATTTTGACTGCATTAAATCTATACACTGCTTTGGGGAGTATGGACATTTTAATAATATTTGTTCCTGCAATCCATGAACATAGAATATCTTTCCATTTGTCTGTCTCATCTTCAATTTCTTTCATCAGTATTTTACACTTTGGGTTTTAAAATTTACAAAATAATTTCTGGGTTCATTACGTTTAGAACATAGAGCTTGTAATATTTCCATATTATAACACGTATCTGATATTTAATCTTGTGACCTAAAACTGACCAATTTTTGTGAATACTTCATGTGCACTTGAGGAAAAAATTTACTTTCCACTCCTGGAGCTTAAAGTTTGATACACACACACACACACACACACACACACACTTACCTACTTACGTTGTTTGGTTATGTTATTTACGTCTTCCCTATATTTACTTCTGTCTTATATTAGAAGTGGTTTGCTAAACTCTCCCATTTCAAATAGCATGCTTATGCCTCCTAGTTTGTTCTGTTTTTTTTTTTTTTTTTTGCTTTATAAATGTGGTTGCTGTGTTACATCTTGTATAGATACTTGTAACTGTTACAACTTCATTTTGAATTGTGACTTTTTGTATTGAAATGTGTTCCTTATTTTTATTATTTATTTTTTTGCCAACTTCTACTCTGTCTGGTATCAAGATTATAGCCCCTGCTTTTTCATCTTTTTTCCATTTGTCTGGTATTTGTTTACTCATCCCTTTATTTTTAGCTTTTCTGATTCATGTTGTTTTAGGCATGCCCCTTATATACAGCATACAGTCAATTTTTTGGCCAGATTGAAAATACTTTTCTGTTAACAGGAGAGGTGAGTTGAGGCTATTCACACTCATTTATATAATTCACGTGTATGGTCTTAACTGCACCATATTTTCTATAATCATTAAGTGTAGTATGTTTATACCTACTATATTTTCTTTGTAATTATTTTGTTTTTTTAATTGTAAACTTTTCTTTCATATTTAGGAAAGACCTTTTTTTCCTATTCTAGTGATTGCCATTGCACATTATATAAAGAGACCTTCGGTGTGAGGTTTGATACCTAACTGGCTAGCAGTTAGGCTGTGCAGCTGTAGGTGTCAGAGGCTTTAATTTCCTCCAGTGTCCTTTTTCTTTTTTGTCTCCCTTGAATCTTCAGGTTTCCCTAGAAACTCCTTCTTAAATATGGTCTGTGTCTTGCAGCTCTCAGTTTTAGTGAGGGAAAAGCAGTGCCCGTTAGGCTGTATTATATGTCACCCACTGTTTCTCTTTATCAGTTTACCCTCTCAACTCCTAACTTGTAAGCTCCTCACTGACAGTAGGCGCCTTGTTTGCCTTCGCCAAACTTAGCATATCCAGTGAATAAAACAGTATATAGCACACAGTAGGCTTTCAAAAGATAAGTGTTAGATTAATGAACCAAGAGAGAAGATGCTTTTCTTAATTCTGAAAGCCCTTATCTTCCATGTTTTTGCATTCATCACCAATTGAGACAGAAGACAAAAGAGCTTTTAAGCATATATAAAATACTATCAAACATTCAGTAACAACAGGATTTCTTCATGGCAAAAGAAAACTGACTCACCCCTTGGCCATTTTGGAAATGAGATTTTTTTTTTTAACCTCATTCATGGATATGTTCCATTTTCTCATGATGCTGCTTATGTTTGCTTACTGTATCCAAGAAATTGAAGAATTAAAGTCATTAGATGTTGTTTAAATAAACCCAGCAGTCTGGTTAAAGGCATAATTTAATATTTGAGAACATTTGACACATCAAAGACCACGATTAGACTACTCTGGTTAGATATGCTGTGATCTAGTTTCATGCAATGCAACTAGAATGCTTTTACTATGAAATAACTTTTGCAGCTGCACTTCATGACTTCCATATTAGGATGTCAATATATTCTTTTAATATACTTCATCCTACTTATAAATATTTCATTAAAATTACAGCATTTAATTATATTCCAATATACAAGCCAACATTGGCAATATACAAGCCAATATGTTAGGATAAAAAGTGTATACTACAAATTTTTTACAGTTACAGATGAATTTTTGAGGTTTAATATTACTACACAGTTTATATGTAGTATTCACAAAGGAAGACAGCAGAGAACTTATAGAAACTAATGTTGAAAAAAGTTCAGACTTAATTAGATGAGGAACTTGAACTTCATCCTGAAAGTAATGGAGAGCCAATGAAGAATTTCAATCAGAAATTTAGCCAGATAAAGAGTATTTTGTTTAATAACCTTTCATTGCACCATCTGATTTTTTCCCCCTTATTTATTGTGTTTCCACAACTGGAATGTAAGGTCTCACAAGACTATAGATCATATCTGACTTATTCATTGATTTTTTTTTTTTAAAGATTCTATTTACTTATTTGAGAGAGAGAGAGAGAGAGCGCGCAGAAGCAGGGATGGGGAGGGGCAGAGGAAGAAGGAGAAGCAGACTCTACACTGAGCAGGGAGCCCAATGCTTGACTCAATCCTAGGACTCTGAGATCATTATTTGAGCCAAAGGCAGACGCTTAACTAACTGAGCCATTCAGGCGTCCTTAACTTCTTCATTGTTATATCCCCAACACTATATAATGCAGGTACAGTATGTAAACAAACATGACTAAATGAATTAATGTAAAGAATCAGTTAAGAAGCTAATGTCTTTTTATGGAGAGGATAAGGGAAGTGGCATGAAGGGAATAATACAGCTGGGCAACAACAAATAGTTAAGATCCTAAACCAATGAATTGTTAGTGGAGGCACAACAAAACCAATTTGAGAAATATTAAAAAGTGACACTTGGAAACTGGTAGCCAAAAGCATTTAGGCAATGAAGAAAAGAAAAAGCAAAAAAAATTCATGAAATTTCAAAACTTAACCACAAAGCTAACATTATAATGACAATGTGGGACTGGTACAAATAGACACTTAGCTCAATGGAATAGACTAGAGTCCAGAAATAAACTCTTATACCTATGGTCAGGTAATTTTTAAAATTTTTTTTAATTTTTATTTATTTCTTTATTTTAATTTATTTATGATAGTCACACACACAGAGAGAGAGAGAGGCAGAGACATAGGCAGAGGGAGAAGCAGGCTCCATGCACTGGGAGCCCGACGTGGGATTCGATCCCGGTCTCCAGGATCGCGCCCTGGGCCAAAGGCAGGTGCTAAACCGCTGCGCCACCCAGGGATCCCAATTTTTAAAAATTTTTAAAAATTTTTATTTATTTATTCATGAGAGACACAGAGAGAGAGAGAGAGAGAGGCAGAGATACAGGAAGAGGGAGAAGCAGGCTCCATGTAGGGAGCCTGACTTGGGACTTGATCCCGGGTCTCCAGGATCACATGGTCAGGTGATTTTTAACAAGGGTACCAATTTCACTCAATGGAATAGTATCAATGTGCAGAGACAACTGGGTAGCTATATACAAAACACTGAAACTGGACCCTTACCTCACACTATATATGAAAAGTAACTCAAAATGAATCACAGACGTACATGTACGAACTAAAACAATAAACTCTCTGAGGAAAACATAGGAGTATATCTGCATAACTTTGGATTGAGGCAATGGTTTCTTAGATATGACATGAGCAACAAAAGAAAAAAATTGATAAAATGGACATCATCAAAATTAAAAACTTTTGTGCTTCAAAGGTTCTTGTTTGTGCTTCAAAGAGCACTAACAAGTAAAGTGAAGAAAAAAAAAACATGAAATGGGACAGAATTGCAAATTATATAGCTAATAAGCAATCTATATCTAGATTATATAAAAAAAACTCTTACAACAATAAAAAGGACAAATAATGCAATTTTAAAATGGGCAAAGGACTTGAAAAGATATTTCTTCAAAGAAGATTTACAAATGGCCAAAAGCACATGAAAAGATGCTCAATGTCATTAACCAATAGATAAATGCAACTTGAAGCTGCTATAATATACCACTTACAATTTACACCCATTAGGATGGCTAAAATAAAAAACACTGACAATATCAAGTGTTGATAAGGACACGGAGAAACTGAAACCCTCATTCACTGATGGTAGAATTGTAAAATACAGCCACTCTGGAAAACCAATTTTAAAAGATTAAACAACGTTACCATAGGACTCAGCAATTCTACTCCTAGATATATATCCAAGAGAAATAAAAACATCTATACAAAAACTTCTATGCAAATATACACAGCAGTATTATTCATAATAGCCAAAAAGTAGGAACAATTCAAATACCCATCAACTGATCAACAGATAAACAAAATGTGGTAAATCCACATAATAGAACATTATTCAGCCATAAATAGAAATTAAGTACTGATACATGCTACAACATAGATGAACCTTGAAAACATACAAAGTGAAAGAAGATGAACACAAAGTAACAAATATTCCATAAATCTATTTATATGCAATGTCCAGAATATGGAAATCCATATAGACAGAAACCTTATTCGTGGTTACCTAGAGCTGAGGGATGGATGAGGTGCAGCACTGGTGGGGAGACCACTCATGAGTACAGTTCTTTATGGGGTGATGAAAATGTTCTAGAATTAGATAGTGGTGACCACTGCACAATTTTGTGGATATACTAAAACCCACTGAATTGTACACTTTATTTTTATTTAGGTTTTTTTGAGGGGGAGGGGAGCAAGAGCAAGCACATGTGCCCGTGTGTAAGTTGGGTGGGGGAAAAGCAACAGGAGACAGAGAATCTTAAGCAGTCTCCAGGCCTAACCTGGAACCCTATGCAGGGCTCAATCTCACAGCCCTGAGATCATGACCTGAGCCAAAATCAAGAGTCAGATAGATACCTAACCAACTAAGCCACTCAGGTGCCCCTGAATCACACACTTTAAAAGGATAAGTGTTATGGCATATAAATTATATCTCAATAAAACTGTTATCAAACACACATACAAATTACTTGTGGACTTTTGAATAGATCATCCCATCCCCCATCCCCATGTTTTCAAGTTGATTGATGCAAAATGCTCAATCTCTACAAACAAAAATATGCCAAAATCCCTCTAGTTTTATAAATATAGGCCTAATAGTTAATATAAGAAACAGTTAGAATGTGAAGTCCTTGAAGGCCACAAAAGTATCAGTATCACAGTTCTAATTTCTTTCATTCCTGACTCTGTTATTTATCTCTTTTATCTTACACATACTAAGTGCTCAAAAAATGTTTACTCGAATAAATCTTCAAATAGACTAGCGAATCTGAATGTTACAAAGCAGTACTGTTATAATGAAGCTTTCCAGATGAACGGTAATTTCTGAATTTCACCTCCTTATTTCAGTTTCAGCCAATTTCTTTAGGAGGAGAGATTTGGGAAACCTTCAGCACATGATCTTAATAAAGGATACTATCATTACCTTCTTGAATGTTTTAATTAAAAACATTCTCCACAGAGTACCTCTACAGCAGAGTTGAAGTAAGAAACAAGAAACACCCTGTTACCATGTTGAGTCAGGGAGTGGGGCATTCTTGTTAATACCAACTTACTGTATACAGATTAGTATTTGTCAAATGAAATGGAACAAAATACACAACAGGTTGTGTTGATCATGATCTTATCTTTCTTGAGTAAATGAGAAAACATTTGGGTATCCTGCACTGCCTTAAGGTTGTTGCTTTGATCAGCTATCATTATTCTCCATGTTGAGCTGTTGTTGCAATGTGTATTCATGGAGGAAGTTTCAGTTGAAAGAATGCCAGGTGGACTAACTTTTATTATAGGACAGTGAAACCACGAAAATTGATAGCTCAAGCCTGCAAGCTGAAACATCTTTAAAAAAATGATAAAAGAAAGAAAACGATGGGCAATTTACCACTAAATCATGAAAAGAAACAAAGAAATAGCTGAATAAAAGCTTAAATAAGAGTAATGTTACTATTTGGGAATCCTCACAGAGGGGAGGGGTCAAGACAGAAATTTCATACAGCCCTTCAAATATAAAATGTTTGATTCCTGGTGGGATGTAAAAAGAGAGGAACAGAAAGAACTCTGCAAATGCTATTTGGATGAGGACACACAAAAAAGAGAAAAGTCTATTTACCTCTTTGCATCTTTCAAAGGCTTTTTCTGTGTCCATTCCAACAAATAGACAACTACACTAGGCCAAACACACAAGAATGCAGAGGTATAATGCTCCTTTAGGGGTAGGTACACAGCAGCAATTTTATGTGGCCTGGAACTTATTCATCAAATCTGTAAGTTTCCAGGTGCTGCCGATTCTACCTTTAAAAAGCCCTGCTGAAAAAAAAAAAAAAAAAAAAAAAAAGCCCTGCTGTACATTAGCAAAAATACACAGCCCAAAACATGCAACAGGATTACTTCATGGAACAAGGAATACTATTACCTGAAAAGCATAGGAACAAGTCTACAGAATATCATATGTAATATTTAAAGATCTTGTGAATTAAATGTTAAGTAAATAGAACATTCACCTTGGAACTTCATGTTAAATGAAGATAATGTTAACTTCCCTTTTCCCATCATCTTCATTTTCTAGCCTGAAAAGTAAGCTGTAAATTTTTCTCCTCAAAATTCAACACATTTTAAAAAGTTAAGATTGCATTAATTAATTAAGTATATTAATTGTTTAATAAATAGTTATGTGCATTCATAGGGAAAAGAATCTGGCACTGAACACAGTGATCCACTTTTCTTCTGGGTTCTTATACTCAGGAATCAAAACCATTTATAAAAGATATTTGCACAATGAGGAATAGATTTTAAATTTCTGACTTATTACATTGTTATTATCAAAAAGTATCCTGGATACATGCAGAAACGTTATAATTGTAAAGAGCACTGTATTGAGGATGTAGATTTTTTTTTAAATTAAAAGTTGGAAAGTATCCAAGAGCTCACTAGTTCAAATCTCATTTTACAAAAGAACCAACCAGGGCCAACGGAAACTAAATGACTCATCCAAAATGCCTGGTAATCTCAAGATTAAGGCACAGCATAGTTATAATAGTTTAACACCGAAGTTAACTGAATCACATTCAACCAGGAAGAAATATCTTTCAAAGCTTAATCAGTTTTGTTCCTTTATGGTAAAATGATCTTCTGAGTTGGAAAGAGAACATGTAGATCAACCAGCAATCACTTTCACGAATAAAGGAAATCTTCATAGTATTTCCCTAAGATCTAAAGCAATGACAAATGTAAAAATAAACCAAGAAAATTCAACGTTAGGGTTTCCCTGCAAGCATCTTATATCTGCATCTGATCTAAGAAAAGGAAAATCACTAGTGGAGAATTTAATTCACAAACTGCTGCCCCCTCAAATAAGTCTGACAGGTTTGTGAATTTTCTCCCAACTATTACATTCTGCTTCTATATTCTGACCATTGTGGGCTTGACATTCCCCAAAATGGTCTGATTTGACCTACTCAGACCCTCACATCTGGAAACTGCATTTTTTGCCCAGCTTCTCCCCACCTGTGAAAAAGACCAAAAAGGCTGGCTGGCTGTTCCTGAAGCTGAGATGACAGGCTAGTAAGATGCACCTGTGGCCTCTGCCCTGCAAGCATAATTCTCACTTGCATGACTAAGTGAAGCAGCAGCCTGGATTTCTAGAAATATTAGCAATTTTCACTTAAATGAACCGTCTCTAGAAACCCTGGGTAGATTAACATGAATGAGCTGCTTAAAAATTTTCTCAGCAAATCTTTAATTCTCATTTTTGATTTTTAATTTTATATAAATAAGGAAGAATGATTACAGAGATAGTAAGGAAGAAAATTTTTTTATTTGCATTATTTGCTCTGTTTGGCTTCAAGATAAGGCAAAAAGGGTACCTCCCCAAGGCTAATACAAAGGATGCCAAAGGTATAACTGAAAATATCAAACCCCAGAATCAAGAGAATAAATATGAAAATTAAGATAACCCTGAGGCATAAAGATCTGAAGGATAACAAACACCCCCGATTATGTTGCAGGACTCCCAGGACAAAAATGGCTTTCTGGTCCTACTGATCATCCCTAGAGGCTTTCATTGTGAGTCCAACAGAGAACTATGTTAGAAGCTATAATGATTTCATTTTCTCCAACTTTTTTTTTTCTTTTTAGATTTTATTTATTTATTTGACAGAAAGAGAGAGCACAAGTAGGCAGGGTGGCAGGCAGGGGGAGAGGGAGAAGCAGGCTCCCCACTGAGCAGGGGCTCAATCCCAGGACCCCAGAAGTCCAGGACCTGGGGAGCATGACCTGAGCTAAAGGTAGATGCTTAACTGACTGAGCCACTCGGGCACCTTTCCAACTCTTGATATATTAAGAGAAGTCCAAATTACAGTTTGAGACTAAATGTTAAAAAATGTGCAAAATTACTTGTGGTTCCACTGAACAAAGTGACTAGACAACTAGAAGAGTGGTATCAAAATGAGTAAGTTCACAGAGACCAGTGCTCATTACTGATGTCGATCCAATTTAATCAATCAAATTACTATAACTTCCTTTACCTGTTTGTTTCCTTAATCATCATTATTGAAATTAGATAATCTAAAATAATGTTCCTCATGAGGAAAGTCTTACCTCTTAGAAAAATCCTGGACTCAATTTCCTCACGAACAGTCACAAAACAGAAGAAGAGACGATAGAATTTGTCAGTGTTCACCTCATATAGCACAGTTTATCATCCAAACCAGGGCATTACTGAAAGCGAAATGAAGGCACTACTGACGATTATAATAGGCACAGATGCAGAGTAACAGACCTCTCATTCCTTGCGGATGGAAATACAAAAAATGTTAACAGCCACTTCAGAAGACAGTCTGATGATTTCTTGCAAAGTCAGACACAGATTCACCACACAACCTACCAGTAATGCTCCGAGTATTTACCCAAATGAACTAAAAATGTATGTTTATGGGGCATCTCGGTGGCTCAGCTGGTTAAGCATCTGCCTTCAGCTCAGGTCGTGATCTTGGGATCAAGCCCCACGTCAGGCTCACTGCTCAGTGGGGAGTCTGCTTCTCCCTCTCCCTCTCTCCCCTGCTTGTGCGCTCGCCCTCTCAAATAAATAAATAAAATCTTTAAAAAATTTTTTAAAAAAATGTTAATGCAAAAACCTATATGTGAATTTTCTAGCAGCTTTATTCATAATCACTAAAAACTGGAAGCAACTGAGATTCTGTTCAACAGGGGAATGAATAAACAAACTGAGACATTCACACAATGTAATACTACTCAGTGATAAAAAGGAACAAGCTAGTGACTCACACAAAGTGAATGAATCTTAAAAACATTTTGCTGAGTGAAAAACATCATATCTGAAAGATCATATATTATGATTCCTTTCATATGATATTATGGAAAGGGTAAGACTAAAGGGACAGAAAACAGTTAAGTGGCTGTCAAGGAGGGGTTGCAGCAGTGTAGTGTGGTTTACTACAAAAGGGACATAGGGTTGTTTTTAGGGTGATGGAATAATTCTGTATGGTACTGAGATAGATACATTACACTATGTATTTGGCAAAACCTAAAGGACATTATAACACAAAAAGTGCACTTTAATGTATGTACACTTTAAAAAATCAACCAAGAGATTGGGGGGGGGGGTCCCAGGATAGAAAGCAGACTGTCAAAAGAATCTACTGTATTATAAATATATGACATAATTTCACTGAAGGGGTATAGGAAAAAAAGGAGCTACCCTAAATAACTTTGGAAAATTATGTTTAGACTTGAAAAAATAAGGCTAGAGATAAAAGGAACTACACATAAACCCTATTTTCTAGTTGGCTGTCTCTCACAGGAGGAGTGAGCATCTTTTTTTTCCCAAAGATTTATTTATTTTTATTTGAGAGAAAGAGAGAGAACGCACACAAGCATATGGCGGGGGAGGGGCATAAACGTGGAGCAGACACCCCACCAAGCATGAAACCCGATGTGGGGCTCCCTCCAAGGACACTGAGATCATGACCTGAGCCAACATCAAGAGCTGGACACTCAACCGACTGAGCCACCCAGGCACCCTGGAGTTAACATTTCTACTTTTTTTTTGAGTTAACATCTCTAAAACTTCTTTACACATATACTATAGTTGAATAAATCAATGAATGATGGATGTGGAAGCCATCCATAGTTATTCGCAGTTGGCGAGGGAAGTTACAGATAAAGTGGGAAGCTAGAAAGAATCCTATTGTACTGGGATAGAATCAGCATCATCAGTATGAACTCATGTTTAATAGACACAGATGGAAAGATACAGAATTCAGTTATGCATATATATGGGTTAGTATAGATACATATATTTCTGTATCTTGTTCTGTCTGTTGAGAGGTCCTAGAAACAGGAACACTCTCGTAGCAATGAGCACACTCACTGCCCAGATATTGGTTTCTAAATGCCATTTTTCAATAAAAAGAACCAGAGCTCCCTGGAGAAATGGCTGTTTTTTAGGACTAGACTAGGGAAAATACAAGATGAGCCCAGAGAATTTTGTAGTATCACAAAGTAAGGAAGTGCTAAAAAAAAAAAAAAAAAAAAAAAAAGTGTTCCCACACAAAGTAAAACTAAAAGATTTAGTGGCCACTAAACCAGCTCTGCAAGAAATATTAAAGGGAACTCTTTGAGTGTAAAGGAGAAACCAAAAATGATAAAGACAAGAAAGGATCAGAGAAAATCTCCACAAATGACAAAGCAAGTAATAAAATAGCAATAAATACAATATCTATCAATAATTACTCTGAATGTAAATGGACTAAAGGCTCCAATCGAAAGATATAGGGTGTCAGAATGCATTAAAAAAGCAAGATCTATCTACATACTGCCTATAAGAGACTCATTTTAGATCTTAAGACACCTGCAGATTGATAATGACAGGGCAGAAAAACACTTATCATGCAAATGGATGTCAAAAGAAAGCTGGAGTAGCAATACTTATGTGGGATAAACTAGATTTTCTTTGTTCTTGTTTTTATCCTGCTTTGGTATCACGGCAGTACTGGCCTCATGGAATAATTCTGAATGTGTTCTAGTTCATTACTTATAAGATTCTGATAAAGATTGTCATTATTATTATTATTATTTTTTAATGTTTGATAGAATTCAACAATGAAACCACGTAGTCTCAGGCTTTTCTGTACTGGTAGATTTTTGACTCCTAATTCAACTTTCCTTGTTATTGGTTGAAGATTTCCCATTTCTTGGATTCAAGATTCATGATTCAATCTGGTGAGTTGTACATTTTTAGGAATTATCTGGGTTTTTTCTAAGTTATCAGATTTGTTAGTATATAATTGTAGTAATCTGTTATCACACTATGTATTTCTGTGGTTATCTGTTGCATTGTTTGTGCTTCCATTTCTCATTTTGGTTTTTGAGTCTTCTCTTTTTCTTTTCCTACTTAATGTAGCTAAAGCATTGACAATTTTATTTCTTTGGAAAAACTGGTCATTACTTTCAAGGTTTTGTTATTTTTTATTCTGGTCTCTATTTTATTTACTTCGGATTTTTCTTTATTTCCTTCCTCTACTAAATTTCAGCTAAGTTTCTTCTTTTTCTAGTTTCTTGTGGTACAGTGTTGTTTATTTGAACATATTTTTTTTTTAATACAAGCATAAATTTCACTCTAACATCTGCTTTTGCTGCATCCCATAGGTTTTGGAATATTGTATTTTTCTTCTGTTTCGAGACATATTTTGATTTGCTGTTTGATTTCTTATTTAGCCCATTGCTTGTGTAGCAGTGTGTTGTTCAATATTTACATATTAAATATTTAATATTTACATTATAGACTTTCCAGCTTTGTTTTATTCTTGATCTTTAGTTTTGTACCATTGTGGTTGGAAAATATACTTGGCATGATATTAGTCTTCTTAAATTTGTAATATTTGTTATGTCTTTTTTTATGTGATTTAACCAGGGGATGCTTTTGTGTAAACACACACACACACACACACGTACAAAAGGATGAGGGTATGTCAAAGGGACATAGAAGCCAATCTGAAAGAACTCCCAATAACCAAAGCTAGAACCATCTGAGCAACAAAATAACATAGTAATAGGTAGTTAGAAGTATAAAATAAATATACACGAGTTTATATTGATAAAAATAAACAACTGAAAAAATAAATAAGGGAAAAAAGAAAGATCTTTCTTATAGAAGAATTACAAATAATTTATGTAGTTATCTCCTTTTGAGAGTGGGCTTCCTTAGGGACTTGCAGAGAAGAGAGTATGGGGGCTGCAGGTTAACTTTACAGTAAGAAATCTGGCAAATATTATTTTGAGATGATCAAGGTTAACACCAAAAATAGTAAGTCATACTGACAGAATGTACTCCTACTAAGGGATAAGAAGGGGAATTCATCTCTGTGGTATTATTCCTTTAAAAAAATAAACTCAGTCTATATGAGAAAAATATCAGGCAAATCCAAAGTGAAGAACACTCCACAAAATAGTTGGCCAATTACCCTCAAAACCATTAGAGTCATGAAAGATAAGGACTGATAAACTGTCACAAAACTGAGGAGACTAAGGCAACCTGACATCTAAATGTAATGTAGTATTTTTATGATTGAATCACAGAACAGAAAACTAACATTAGTGGAAAAGCGAGCACAATCTGGATAAAATCTGGAGTTTAGCTAATAGTAACATTTTACTGTTGATTTCTTAGTTTAACAAATGTACCATGGTTATGTAAGATATTAACAACTGGGGAAACTGGCTGAGGGGTATACAGGAACTCTGTAAAGAGCTTTGCAACTTTTCTGTAAATCTCAAATTACTCCAAAATAAAACATCTATTTAAAAATTAGGGAATTGGGCAGCCCGGGTGGCTCAGCAGTTTAGCGCTGCCTTCAGCCCAGGGTGTGATCCTGGAGACCCTGGATCGAGTCCCACGTCAGGGTCTGCATGGAGCCTGCTTCTCCTCTGCCTGTGTCTGCGCCCCCCACCCCACTCTCTCAGAAATAAATAAATAAAATCCTTAAAAAAAAGTTATGCCAGGAAAACAGATATAAGCCAGAACTGTCCCGGAAAAACACAGGACATTATGCTCATCTGATGTATGATCCAAGTCTACCTTCACTCTTAACCTTTCTGCCGAAAATCTAGACAGTAACAACTGAGTTTGTGGTATTCAGTGATCAATGGAAAATCTAACTGGATTCCATCACTGCTAAAAAAAAAAAAAATAGTTTTTTAAAGCTTTCTTTTGTAATTCCTAGCAGAACAAGATACAAAATAATGCTTCAAACAAGAATCCTTGAACTCATAATGGGAGGATGCAGAAGAAAAGATAATTTATGATAAAAAGATTTTTTACTTAGAACTTCCTATCCCTTCAAGTTTTATATTTAGGACTTAAGTATTTTACCCTTGTGGAAGAAATAACAACATGGCTATTGGAAAAAAAATCCCATTACTCATAAGATCAGTGATGAACTGGGAGGCCCACAACACTATACCTACAGCTCAGGAGAGATAAAGAAACAAATTGGTAGAGTTAAAAAAAAAAAAAAAAAAAAAAGACCACTTACAAGGAAAGGACAAGAGAGGGGCAAAGGAAGATAGTGAAAACGGACTAACCACCTTCTATCCTGGCTGGTAGCAGATGGACTACATTTTTTTAAATTAACTCTTTGTATAACTCTGTCTGCTGTGGTAAGGACTAACATTTTCCTTAGAGAGTTCCTGCTGCCAGAAATAGTTTCTATTCTGAGCAGGGGGAGAGGGGATATTACAGAGAGGGTACAGAAATCATTTGGAAGCAAATACTTTTCTTGCTGTTCTTCCCCCTTCAATGGCTGTATGAGGAGGATGGGTGTTTAAGGGAGTAAAAGGGATTTCTAGTATACTAAAATGGCATAAACTCACATATTTCATGGGGAGGGGGTGTGTGCAACAAACTAGAAATACTGATGAAATGACTTTCTAGAAAGTCCAGTACAACAATGCACAGTATAACTAAACCTAACAGTAATATACTATGTATTACCCTTATTTTCCCCATAAATTCCTTTATTTATTTATATATTCAATAAATATTTATTTCATGCTTCTGATATGTTAGGTATTTTTTTTTAAACAGCACTATAGGTTTTGAAAAAATACATGCTCATTATTTTAAAATTCAAGCAATCCAAACATGTACAAAAATCACAGGGAGAAAAAAATCACCCTACAACCTAGTACCCAGAATTTAACATTTGGTGAAAAAGAGCCTAAAAATCTCTCTTTGCCAAGCACATTAATAAACATTTTATACAAAACACTTGAGCCACTTTTCAAGTAAGAAAAATTCCTTTTTTTTTAATTTAAGATTTGTTTATTTATTTATTTATTGAGAGAGAGAGAGGCAGAGACACAGGTAGAGGAAAAAGCAGGCTCCATGCAGGGAGCCCGATGTGGAACTTGATCCCAGGTCTCCAGGATCACACCCCGGGCTGCAGGTGGCGCTAAACCACTGTGCCACCGGGGCCGCCCCTAGAAAAATTCTTTAAAAAAATACAATAACCAGCTATGAAGTTTGAACTTTATACCAATACTAATCCTATTCTCTTATTAAAAATAATCTGAGACTTCAGTGTAATGATTTTCATTCACCTAAAGTATACTTAATAGAATTTTTCTCTATTTCTACTTAGCTTACAGTATATAAAATGGTTAGCTACTACCTGCAGCAGTAAAAAGGATCAGTTAAAAACAACAACAACAACAGTAAACAGGGTGCCTAGGTGGCTCAGCAGGTTAAGCCTCTGCCTTCAGCTCAGGTCATGACCTCAGGGTCCTGGGATGGAGCCGCATATTGGGCTCCCTGTTCAGTGGGAGTCTGCTTCTCCCTCTCCCTTTGACCCTCCCCTGCTCATGCTCACTCTCTCTCAAGTTTGCACATACATACTCTCTCAAATAAATAAATAAAATAAAAAACAATAAAATACTGTTGCAAATCACCTTATAAGGGGGAGAGAAGACTACACAGTTTCATCTTATAAAGGGGAGAGAGGACTACAGTTTCATATTTGTCTTGATTTTCAGTTGTGTGTTCATCTTGAAAATTCTCAAAAGAAAAATTTTCAGGCATTTTCTTCCTAAATATAATAATTTTAAAGTAACTTGAGCATGATTTATTAGCTTAAATGGGAATGTGAAAAATGGCAACTTTTAAGCTTTCACGGATCTGAATTTTTAATGCAAAAAGAGAGTCAAAGAATTTTTCACAAGGGAAAAGCAAACATTACTCTCTTCCTCCTTCCTTTTCATTCTCAGTTATGTCAATATCAATAGATGACTTGATGGGTCTCCAGACTTTCATCCTGGCCTCCTTCTACTTTCTCTCCACTCCACCACAGTGTCAGAAGTATAGGCACACCCAGGATCGATCCCAGAACAACTCCACCAAGATCTCCCCTATTTGGAGTTTACCCTTTGTTCTGACTCCTTTCTTGCCGCCCCACACCCAAGGGGGGAAGGGGGCAAGATACATGACTGACCATGTCTCTACCTAAGTTTCTTCTCAGTGTCATATCTGATATTGGTGGAGCTGTTGATCTTTTAAAAAAACAGCACTTGGTTTAATTCTTTTCCTATTTGTCTATTTTCTATTTCACTGATTTCAGCTCTTACTGCATTCCTTTTACTTTGGATTTATTTTGCTCTTCTTTTCTAGTTTATTCAGGTAGAAGATCAGACCACTATTTTAAAGTGGTAAATTCCCTCAAAGCACTGCTTTCGCTGCACCCTACAAAATGACACGCTGTCTTTCATTTTCACTCAAAATAAAGTTGATCTTTTTTTTTAAATGTTTTTTTTAATTTTTATTTATTTATGATAGTCACAGAGAGAGAGAGAGAGGCAGAGACACAGGCAGAGGGAGAAGCAGGCTCCATGCACCGAGAGCCCGACGTGGGATTTGATCCCGGGTCTCCAGGATCGCGCCCTGGGCCAAAGGCAGGCGCCAAACCGCTGCACCACCCAGGGATCCCCTAAAGTTGATCTTTGAACAACACAGACTGTGTTGTGTTGCCTGTTGCCCAATATGTGAAGGACATTGTTTCAAGTATCTTGTCTAGTCTTCTAGCTGTTTATATTGACAAGGCAATTCCAGATTCTGTTATTCTCTCCTGGTGACAAGCAAAAGTCCTTTCTCATAAAATTCACTTGTATGTCAAATACTATATATAAAGTAATTGTAGTGACTGTAGTTAGTAGTATTTTCCACAGAGGTTTTGCCCTTTCCTCTGTAAGGCGAAAGGGACTGAGCTGGGTAGGTACTGGAATGTAGCTTTAGATAGACCCCAACCACCTCTATTTTCAAATGTCTCAAGGATAAAACTATCAGGTATTTGGGGCAGGCCCCTTCCTCTAGATTAGTGGTTCTCAAAGTATAGACTGTGGACCTCCAGAAGCCACTGAGAGGTTTCTGGGGGAGGAGGGGGGTTCATTGTAAGAATAAGACATTATTTGCCTTTCTCACTGTGTTGACACTGACACTGATGGTGCAAAATCAACAGTAGGTAAAACTGCTGCAACCTTAGCACAAATCAAGACAACAGACACCAATCATATAATCATATTCTTCAGTGCCATGCATTCACAATAAGAGAAATACCAATTTTACTTAAAAACATCCTTAAAAATAATGTTTGCTTATTTTGTGACAGGAATAAGGACGTGCAAAGTTCAGCCCCACTCTAGCTTTCCTTACAATCAGAGCTCCTCTTACCTTGTAAAATGTGAACTGCCCTTCCTTTTTGTACAAAAGATGAACTGTATTTTGCGTTTTGTCTACTTGTAAGTGAATGTAACATACTGTCAATTTTCCTTGTTTGAATATAGAATTGTAACACTACACAGTGTACATTTCCAGAGCCTTGTGTATATTTCCAATGAGTTTTTCTTTTTTAAAGATTTAATTTATTCATGAGAGACACAGAGAGAGAAAGAGAGACAGAGACACAGGCAGAGGGAGAGGCAGACTCCTCACAGGGAGCCCAATGTGGGACTGGATCCCGGGTCTCCAGGGTCACGCTCTGGGCTGAAGGTGGCGCTAAACCGCTGAGCCACCGGGGCTGCCCTCCAATGAACTTTTTTGCAAGCACACTTGCAACCATATGTGTATAATTAACAAACTCAGTGTATGCTTATGCCTGGGCAACTATTTTCTATTTTTTGTTGCTCTTGTGGAGATGGTCTCTAAACAATGTGTTATCTTTATTTTGAAAAATACAGACTTTGGAATCTGAAAATAACAACAACAACAACAACCCATCCTTGATGGGTGCCTGGGTGGCTCAGCCAGTTAAGCCTCTGCCTTCAACTTGGGTCATAATCCCAGGGTCCTGGGATTGAGTCCTGCATTGGCGCACCCTGCTCAGCAGGGAGTCTGCTTCTCCCTCTCCCTCTTCCCTTTGCTCTCTCTCTTATTTATTTATAAGAAATCTTAAAAAAACAAAAACAAAAACAAAAACAAATAATCATCCTTGATGAGGGGCATCTGGGTGGCTCAGTCAATTAAGAAACTGGATTTTGCCTCAGGTCATGATCTCAGGGTCCTAGGATGGAGCCTGATGTGGGTTCACATGCTCAGTGGGGAGTCTGCTTCAGGATTCTCTCTCTCCCTCTGTCCCTCCTACCTCTGTCCCTCCTTCCCTTGCTCTCTCTCTCTCTCTAAAATAAATGTCTTAAAAAAAATCTTTGATGAACAGTAGTAAATTTTATTAAATCTTCCAAGTTACAAATTGGAAGAAGGCAAGCATAAAGCATCCTGTTGCATACCAAAATATGGTAGTTTTCTAAAAAAAAAAAAAAAAAAAAAAAAAAAAAAAAAAAGCACTCCTGATTCTTTCAGTTGTAAACTGAGTTAGCCTCAGTTTTTGTTTTCCCCCTCCACAAAACACCATTTTTCCTTGAAAGAACAACCAACAGACAAATTACGGTCTTTTGACTTTAGCTATTCAGCAGGTGTTTTCTCAAAAATGAATGCAGTGAGCCTGTTACTTCGAGGGATAAAAATAACAGTATTTGTTGCCAACAACAGAATTTGAACTTCTAGGCAAACTAGAAATGCAGAAAACTTATTATCAGCGATCACAACCTTGACAACTTTTCAATACTTATGACTTTTCTAATGAGATCAGTGGTAAAATTAAACAAATACGATGTGAATTTTTAACACATTTTATAATGAAATATGTCAATATTTGAAAGATTTGCATACCTCAGTGAACCAATATTTCCAAATGACCAATGCATGATACACAATGATGGGTGGGTAAAAGATCCATTCAAAACACAAGACAGAACAATGGATTTTAATGTAATAAGTACAAAATATTCATTGAGATGGTTTTGGATTCCACACTGCAACTAAGCTTTAAGAAACTACCACCTGTCAAGTTTTGGCATAGGATCAAAGAAGAATATTCACAATTATCTGAGAAAGCTATTAAATTACTCCTCCTTTTTCCAACTACTTATCTGTGTAAGGCCGGATTTTCTTCTTTTACTTCAACCAAAACAACACTTTGCAACAACAAAGGCAGAAGCAGATATGAAAATTCAACTGTCTGCTACTAAGCCAGAGATTTTCAAAAATATAATTCACTCTTCTCAATAATATATTGTTTTTGAAAATGTAATTATTTTTCAAAAAAAATGCCTATAAATGTTAGCAGGTAATGAGTTTATTTTTTTTTAAATTAGTAAATGTTTCAAAATTTTCTTACCTTTAATTTCCATATTCCTGATACAGTAAACATCAACAGATTTAACCCATGGAAACAAAATCTCCTTGGGGGCTTCAATAACTTTTTTTAAAGTAATCTCACTACCCTGAGATCAAGAGTCAGATGCTCCTTCCACCTAGGTAGGCAGGAGCCCCCAATCCTTTTAGGATTGGAAAGGGTTCCTAAAATCAAGAGTTTGCGAACGTAACATGTCTAAGCATCATGAAACTTTAAGAGATTTTACTCAGTTTTTTCCAAGCTAGCCCCCTGCCTCCTACACTGCCCTAGCACTTACCAAGTATCTTGTAGGGGAACAAAAGGCTGTGCATTCTGGGCTTGCCTAGATTTCCATGTGTCATACCAGCCCACCGAACTGTTAAAAGCTCTTCTGATTTCTCTTTTTCCCTGTGGACTCCCTCTGCCTGGACCAAACCTAATCCTAGGAACATGCCCATACTTGGCAACTGTTCTCAGAAAAAAAAAGAAAAAAAAAAAAAAAAACAGCTGGCCATCTCAGTACACGAGAAGGGCTCTTGGCCTCTCTATAATTTGAGTTTATCTCCTCCTCTTTGCTTCCACAGTTCCCTTAGAACTTTCAAAATAAGATTTTTGGAATTTATCCATTTTCTACAAAGGAGCTATGTCCGCCACTACTTACTACATACTTCCCAGACATCTTTTAATCCACTACCAAATAACAATAGCTAACACTTTCATTTACTCTCTGCCAAGCAATATTCTAAGCATTTCATTTTATTTTAAAGATTTTATTTATTTATTTGAGAGAGTATGTGCAAGAGAGCATGAGCAGAGGGGTGGGGCAGAGGGAGATGCAGAGTTCCCACTGAGCAGGAAGCCTGATACGGGGCTCTATCCCAGGACCCTGGGACCATGACCTTCATGCCGAAGGCAGACACTTAACTGACTGAGCCACTCAGGTGCCCTATTCTAAGCATTTTAATAATGCTTAGAACTCATTTATTCTCCAGACAACATAAAAAGATATCCTCACTAAAGTCACACAGCTCATAACTAGCAGAGCCAGGATTAAATTCAGGCAGTTTGGTTTTACTTTTTTATTTTTATTTATGTTTTTAAAAGATTTTATGTATTTATTCATGAAAGATACAGAGAGGGGCAGAGACTTGGACAGAGGGAAAAGATGGCTCCTCGCAGGGAGCCTGATGCAGGATTCGATCCCCAGACCCAGGATCATGCCCTGAGCCAAAGGCAGACAAGCCATCCAGGGATATCCAGGCAGTCTGGTTTTAAAGTTCATGCCTGTAATCCCTAACAGGTAATTCTTGGCCTTATCAACCTCATATTTTCCCCTCAGGAAACAGCCCACTTTCATGATTATTATTCTCACCTCAAGACAGAAGATATCTAAATCTTTATCTCTAGGTCTAACCTGTTTAACTGCTTAATGAACTTCAAGTTGGATATTCATCACATCTAAAACCAATGCATCATCTTCACTCCCTGAAAACTTCCTTTCCCAAACTTGTCCTTTCACTAGTGCTAGTTCTTCCCCTATCCTTTCCACCTTTGGTCAATCTAGGCAAGTATGATTTTCCTTTCCTCTCAATTTCAAAAACATTTATATCTATGCCAATAATCCTCAAACACTGATTCACAACCATGTTTAAAATAGTGCACAGAAAAACAGTAATATAATGTGCTGGTCTATTTAAAACCCATCCTTAATTCTGATATAATTCCTACCTTTTACTGTTAGAGTGTTTTTCCTTTTATCAAATAGTGATAATACATAAGTTTTTCAAAATGCTTTTCCTTGGTAAACTAAAAAGTTGACAATGCTATAATGACTCCCAAAGTTATCTAGTTGATTTGTTTTGAAAATTGACTGAACCAAGAAATTTACCAGCTTTATCAATTTCTCAGGATCTGCCTTTGACTCTCTCACCTTTTCTCTAATATAGCAAGATATAACAAGCCAGGTATTCCGCCTAGACAGGCCCCAACAAAAGTAATAAAAGTTAACTTTTGTGGCTGTATCAAAAAGTTATAAAATGTACCGAAATCATTTCCAAATCTTACAAGTTGGCTTTTCAAAAAGCTCAAGGGGCCCCTGGCTGGCTCAGTCGGAACAGCATGTGACTCTGGATCTCTGGGTTGTGAGTTCTCCGTACACGTTGGATACAAAGATTATTCAAAATGCTTTTTAAAAGATACTGCTTTCTTACTGCTTTTAGACCCAGTTAACTACCCCTAAACTCATTCCTTTCTCACTCACTATACAGCTCCACTTATGCATGCAGTGAGCAATGAAGTTACTTTATTTCTAACAGCTTTGTACAGAAATCTTTTTATGGCCTTAATCATGGCAAAACCACTCTTACCAAACATTTTCTGACATATAGTTTTGATTTATAAACTCCTGCATGGATTTCCACCAATTTTTGCTTTTGCCCCCATGCAGAAAGTAGCATGTTCTGAACAACAGAATAGAAAAGTTAGAACAAATATTAAATATCTATGTACTCCAAACTCTTCATTTCATCAAGAATAGTATAGCTTAAAATCACATAGCTAGTTAGTGAATGACAGAGCTGAGACCAGAAAGCTAAGCCTTCCAGATACCTAGGGAGTTGCATGAAGGTCTAACTCACAAGAGAAGAACCAAAAGTCAGATAGAACCAAATTGGAAATCCCCATACTCCTGAGTAAAGCAGGAAAGTGGGGTAAGGTAAGGGAGGTATATACATAAACAGCTTCACTAGTGGCCTGATGAAGCTGGATTGCTTTGGGTCCACAAAGATGGAGAGTCACGCTGATGTGCAAGGCTCCAGGGGAGATTAGAGAAGAGGAACACCAAGAAGCCAATGTGGATGATGAACCACAAAGAATCTATCCTCTTATTTAGCCGTGAATAGGAAAGTACAGTGTAGCCAGAAGATTAGAGTTTGGGGGCATCAACAGATAAATGAATCAACAAAATATGGTATAGCCATACTATGGAGTATTTGCTATTTAATCATAAAAGAAAATGAAATTCTGATACACACTACAACATAGATGAACCCTGAAAACATTATGCTAAGTAAGCCAAAAGGACAAACACTGTACAATTCCACTTATCTGCGCTATCTAGAATAGGCAAATTCACAGACACAGAAGGAAAAACAGACATTACCAGGTCCAGGGAATGGGGGGAAATGAGTAGTTATTGTTCAAGGATTATAGAGTTTTTCTTTGAGAGGATAAAAAAGTTCTGGAAATGGATAGCAGTGATGGTTGCACAATATTGTAATATACTCAATGTCAGTGAATTGTACACAAAAAAATTGTTAAAATGGTTAAGTTTTATATTCTGTATATTTTACTACGATAAAAAACATGGAAAAAATTTAGAGTTTTGGAGGTGTGAGGGATTTTGGTTTTCTGTGCCATTAGTCAACTTGTTAACTTGTTAGTCATGGGTTATTTTCCCATAAAAACTCTCCTTTAAAAAAAAAAAGATAAATTCAAACATTTTCATCCATAGGTAACATATTTTAACAAACTTAGAGGAATTACAGGAAACTCCACAAAACAGTAAAACCAGTCCTAACTGGAGAGTCCTGTAGTTCTTATTAAATGGTTGTTTAACTGTCCTATACTGATTCCTGTAAGACAGTCACCGCCACTTAAAAAAATCTCATTTGCCAAAAGAAGAGACCAAAGACTCCCTGCATTAGGATGCCACATGGCTAGAAGACCTCTTAGACTGTACAATTACATTAGTTGAGCAGATACTGATTTTAGCCTCCATTACCTTTCACCTCCACACCTGAGGTCACAATCTCAAGTGCCTAATGAAGCCATAAGCCAGGCAAGGAATATAAATTAATGAAGTAGGAGAGATGAATCTTGGAGGATGGGGGAAGAGAGAGAAAGATATGGCAGTTGGAGTGCACCTGCCACACCTACCACTGCTGCAAACTCCTGCCACATGGTAATACTAGTCCACTATCAGTAGGCCTTCTGAATTTTCAATTAAGGCTGGAAATTGATTTTTCAACTTATTCTACAAGCTGAGCAAAACAGATCTGAGAATCCCAAGTAGCCTACAGATCCCCAGTTTGTGTTTTGTGCTCCATGCACATTCTTCACCAAGCTATGAAGGAAAACAATACTTTCTAGTTATGCATATCTCAGTTTGGATCTAAGGATTACAATTCCCTAAGAGCAAGGCAGCAGGCAACATTCAAGAAACCAAAAGTTCAGTAAAAAACAAAAAGGCGGTTGTTTTTACAGAAGCATCAACCGCTGATTTATTCTTTTTACTTGAATTGTCTTTATTTCTTGTATGTATATTTCAGTAACTTTCATTTATTTTTCTAATCGAAGTATAATTAACATAGGGTTATATTAGTTACAGGTGTACAATATAATAACTCAACTTTTTTTTTTTAAGATTTTACTTATTTATTCATGAGAGACACAGAGAGGTGGGGGGAGAGACACAGGCACAGGAAGGCGCAGGCTCTCCTCAGGGAGCCAGATGCAAGACTTGATCCCAGGACCCCGGGACCACACTCTGAGCTGAAGGCCAACGCTCAACCCACTGAGCCGGCATCTCTGATTCAACATTTCTATACATTATTCAGCATTCACCACAATAAGTGAAGTCTGTCACCAAACATTACCATCTTACTGGTGGTACTTTTCATCTCTGACTTTATTTTATAAGTGGAAGTTTGTACTTCTTAATCCCCTTAATCTACTTCACCTAATCTTCCTACCTACCTCCCCTCTGGCAATCACCAGTTTGGTCTCTGTATTTAAGAGTCTGGTGTTTTTTTGGTCTCACTTTTCTCTGTTTTGTTTCTTAAATTTCACATGATTTCCATGTGAAATCATATGGTATTTGTCTATCTCTGACTTAATTCATTTAGCATTAAACCTTCTAGGTCCATCCATGTTGTTGTAAATCAGAAGATCTCATTCTATTTTATGGCTGACCAATATTCTATTGTAAATATACACCAAATATATCTGGCACTTAAAGTATATGTTAAAATGATTTACCAGCTTTGAAAATGTGAAGATAACTGGAAGAAAATATTAGGCTGCTACAATATACATTTTTAAACTCTTCAAAGACACCCTACAAATCACATGATAGGGAATATGACCCTAGAGATCAACAGTAAATTTGTTCCCTAAGCCATAATGTGAAATGTCTGTTGTATCATCTTGGATCTCATTGTCTTGAATTCTAACAGATTTTTACAACTTTGGTTAATATAACAAATACAGATCGGCAATTGCCTATATTAATTCCCAGATTCCAATTGAATATTTCTATTTTGTCTATATTTTTTAAACTTCCTGCTATTTGATTTAGAAAAAGAAATAAATGCAGGGCAGCCTGGGTGGCTCAGCGGTCGCCACCTTCAGCCCAGGGCCTGATCCTGGAGACCCAGGATCGAGGCCCACGTGGGGCTCCCTGCAGGGAGCCTGCTTCTCCCTCTGCCTGTGTCTCTGCCTCTCTCTCTCTGTGTCTCTCATGAATAAATAAATAAAATCTTTAAAAAAAAAAAAAAAAGAAATGCAACTGGAAAGAGGAAAAATATTTTGGCAAAAAGCTGCTTTCTTGCAGTCTGACTTAGATACAGTAACCAAGCATAGTAGAGGAATAAAAGCTATTTTCTTTCCCTTTTCACAAACTAGTTGTTACTTCTTTCCAAAGGTACCTCTTTCTCTTGCCAAGGAGAGTCAGAATTCTTCCTTAAATCTTATCCAGCTAATTTATTCACAAACAGTATCATTTCCTTCTACTAAAACCAAAACAACATATAGCAGGATCTAGCTAGCATTATGTGTTTATGTGCTAGGCATCATGCTAGGCACATAATAGGTATAATCTCATTTAAAAAATAGGTATTTTACCTCTGAATGAAGTGGGTATGGTCCCTGCTCTCGAGAGGCTTACTTTCTAGTGGGAGAGACAGATGTTAAACAATCCTAACAAAGAATATACAACTGCATTTAAAACCAGGGTTAGAATAGAGATGAACAAGGTATTACTAATGCATGGAAAACTTGACCTAGGGATGCCTGGGTGGCTCAGTGGTTTAGCACCGCCTTTGGCCCAGGGTGTGATCCCGGGATCCAAGATCAAGTCCCACATCAGGATCCTTGCAGGAAGCCTGCTTCTCCCTCAGGCTGTGTCTCTCCCTCTCTCTTTCGCTCTCTCATGAATAAATAAAAATCTTTAAAAAAAAAAAGGAAAAGAAAAGAAAACTTGACCTTATCCAAGGAGACTTCTTTGCAGAAGTAACGTACTGTCAAGATCAAAGGATAAGCACATTTTAACTACGTAAGGTCTCCAGGCTGGTGGAACAGTGTGATAAAGGACCAGTGATGGAAGGAAACACAGTGAATTTGAGGTAGAGAAAAAAGGCCAATGTGGGCAAAGCAGAGAGAGTAAGGGGAAGCATGCTGTGTGTTAAGGCTGAAGAAACAAGCTATTGCGGGCCTTGCTATTCACATTAGAAGTTTCAATCCTCAGAGCAACAGAAACTGCTAAAGTCAGGAGAAAAGGGAAAGACGATGATGAGATTTGTAGGTATTTTTAAATCAAAAGAATATAAAATAGGGATCCCTGGGTGGCGCAGCGGTTTGGCGCCTGCCTTTGGCCCAGGGCGCGATCCTGGAGACCCGGGATCGAATCCCACGTCGGGCTCCCGGTGCATGGAGCCTGCTTCTCTCTCTGCCTGTGTCTCTGCCTCTCTCTCTCTCTCTGTGTGTGACTATCATAAATAAATAAAAATTTAAAAAAAAAAAAAAAAAAAAAAGAATATAAAATAAAAAGGCATATTGTCACACCCCGAACCTGTCACTATTTACCTGATTTTCTCCACCTTTGTCAGCAGTCTTACTCTTATGTAGTGCGTATATCCTGATATAAGGACACACACTCTTCCCTCCTTTCTTACACAAAAGATAGTATGCTATACATATTGTTCTGTACCTCGTTTTTTTTTTTTTTCCCACTTAATATATCCATTCTTCTTTTGCAACTCATAGCATTCCATTGTTAGGATGTACTGGGTGTATTTAATCAGTCCTTTGTAGATCAGAAAAAGCCCAACTACTACTGTTGGATTTTGCTATTACAGACAATCTTGTAAGTAGGATTGCTGGGTTATAAGATAAATGCATTTGTAATTTTGACAAACACTGCTAAATCGTACACTCCTATCAACAATGTATGAAAATGCCTGGACAACTGATTGGTTTACCAAACTTCCAGATTTTTACCAATGTGATAGGTAAGAAGCTGTATTTTACTGAAATTTTAATTTGCATTTGTCTTTTTTTAGGTAAGACGGAACATTCTTTCATATTTTAAGAGCCATCTGTAGTATCTGTTCATGTCCTCAGCCCATTTCTCTATTGTGTTTCTATGAACTCTTTTTTTTTTTTTAAGGTTTTATTTATTTATTTGACAGAGAGAAAGGGCACAAGCAGGGGCAGTGGCAGGCAGCGGGAGAGGGAGAAGCAGGCTCCCTGCTGAGCAGAGAGCCTGATATGGGGCTCCATCCCAGGACCCTTGGATCATGACCTGAACCAAAGGCAGACACTGAATGGACTGAGCCACCCAGGTGTCCCTCTATGAGCTTTTAATATATATATTTGGCTGTGATATTAGTGGAAATTTTTTTCAACTGGTATTTCTTTTTTAAATTAAAAGTTTTTAAGTAATTAACATATAGCATTATATTAATTTTAAGTATAAAACATAGCATAACAATTTGATATATGCAAATATACTTGATATATTGCAAAAGGATTACCACAATAAATCTAGTTAACATTCATCACCACAACCTGCATTAGTCTAACCTCACCCACCTGGCCTCCTAGTCTACTCCCCATATTCCTGAAGAATATACACGTGGATGTTACAATACTGAAAAACATGCTATATTCTCGAATATAAGTCTCAGCATCATAAAGTGCTGGTTCTCCCATACTTAGTTTGTAAACTAAAGTGATCTCAAAGAAAATACTAGAGAAATGAATTAAGGCTGAAGTGCATATTGGACACTGAAAAACCTTGAAAAGAAGAGCAATGAGGGGGGACTAGCTCTTCCGTATATTAAAATACGCCATAAATCTTCAATGAAAGCAACATAGTATTGGTGCATGAACTGACAGGCTAATACAGCTGAAAATTTCTGAAAATGTCTGAATTTTCTGAAAATTCAGAAATTTAGTATGCACACATCTACTTTTATGTTCTTCAGGAATATGGGGGTAGACTAGAAGGAGGCGAGGTGGGTGAGGTCAGACTAATGCAGCTTGTTTCTGGTAACTGAAGGATACAGAAGGGATAAACTGGAAATAGAACAGAATGATAACAGGGCACAAAAACACTGAATCACCTGGTAAAGCCTGTGCCACCAAGGCAGGGAAGGACTGGTTAGAAAGTCAGAGGAAAATCAAGTAAAAAGTATTTTTTGAGAAAAAAGAAATTGTCAGTAATACAACTAGAATAAAGACTAAATGAAATCTACTAGATTTAGGGATATGGAGGTCATTAGTGATCTTGGTAGGATCTATTTTGGAGAATATTTTATAATTTATAGGCTGTAAGCTATAGGGGGACTTACATTCCAGTATGGCCAAATATAACTATTTTGCTTTGATTTGTTCCTAAAAGGGTCTTCCTGAAAGTCAATATGCCACTAATTCAGAATATAACTGCACAGTTATTATTCCTAAAATGGAGTTCAAATGTAGTCATAGAAGGGGGTTCTTGAATAATTCATACGGTAATAGCTATAGAGTGAAGAGAATGGCAAATATGAAGTAAATTTTTTCCAAAGTAAATGAGGCTATAGTTTCAGAGAAGGATTTGGCTTGGAGTTAGCCCCACCAAACATTCTCAAGCACAGCCAAAGAGCCACATGAAATAGGTAGCTGCCTAAATAAGATGTACAAAACAAGCCCCTGGCTGCTCAGAACTACTTTCTTCTGCATCTTGTCAAGATACCTCTCTCTCTCTCTCTCTCTCTCCTCAATCTGATCTCAAAATACTGAATATGGCTCTTTTGGGTTAGTTCCAACAGAAGCATTCATCTAAGACTTCCCTGGTAGAAAAGTAAGGGTAAAAACTATTACTAATTCTTTCCTCATACTCAGTATAGCACACAGAATCTAGCTTCAAGGAGATAGCAAAAGGGTTTCAGGAACAGAAGAGTCAATAAAATAGTAACAATGCCTCAGTCAGATCCAAAGTGGGGCTGAACAGATCCTAAGGAGACTATCCTGTGGGAAAATTCCAGAAACTGTGAGGATGGAGAAGATACATGGACTAAGGTAAGGCATTCAAGGGACATAATCACAAAATCTTAAGGGAAGACAGACGTGACCTGGCTCAGAGAGAATGTTTAAACAAAAAGGAAAGAAGAAAGGTGATTTTACACGACTACTTTACCACTCAGATTGAAGCCAAATAAAACCAGGACTCTCAAATGGAAGTGATTAGCTGAGCAATTCCTAGGTAAAAAATAAAAAATTTATGGTTCCTGCAGCAATCTTCAGAACGGAAAGAACTTCCAAGCCCACCTAAACTGATTTGCATGCCAAAACAAATTTCCAAAGTGGAAAAAGAGGGTAAATGAAATAGACCAGTATCTTTTTACCTTCCTTTTTAATATAAATTTGGACCAAGAACGGAGACAAAAAATCATAACACTGAAATGCAGAAACTCGAGGTTGTTTTTGTTTTGTTTTGTTTTTTACCACTTATCAGCTGTACAATTATCGGCACATTTGTTGTGATAGTATTATACTAAAAGCACTAGTGAGGTCTTTTCTAGGTGTAAGATCCTTGTTCATTAAAAGAGGATACCACTCCCAGAAAAGGATTATTATCATCTTTGTTTGCTAAAGGTACTGAATCAGTAGATTCCATTAAAACCATTAAGGTAGAGGTAGAGGACATAAAGGGTGTCTGAACTAGAGAAGGCAAAACAACTCCTGATTGTAACTCCACTGAGGAAATGGATTATAAATTTCTCCAAATGGTTCTACACTGTTTTGTACCTCCCAAACTAGCCCCACTCCAAAGCCCACATAACACAGTGGTATTCAAAAAGATGTGGGTCAACTGAGGTATTGTAATGTTACAAACTTCTACATTATTCTGTGGAACTAGTGCCATCGGTTGTTCATTCTTAAGTAGTAGAATTAAAGAAGGTACTATACCAGAGAACTGTATTTATTTGGTGAAACCCATTGCCTGATATCAATTCTCTGTACAAGGTTGTCTGAAAGAAACGGGGGCTGGCTGTGGTTTCAGCTTAATTCGCACACCTACCTTTTGGAACCAGGGGGAAGTAATACAGGATATTAAAGGATGTGGTGGCTCTTCTGGGGGGAAAACTTTTTTTATAAAATTAGAACTGTGCTAGTTCTTGTCCAGAGGGGGTAAACAGCAAGGAATAAATCACATATTAGTAGTTTATGGTGACAGTTTATTTTATTTACTCTTATTGGGGAGAAATGCATCTTACTCCTATGGAAAAGTAACAGAACTCTGTTCCTAGGCATGTGTCTTACTCCTATTTCAAGAGAATGAATGTGTTTTAAATATTTTACTTTACTTATTGAGAGAGAGATGGGGGGTGGGGAGAGAGAGAGAGAGACAGTGCACGCATGTGAGCAAGTAGAGGGAAGGGCAGAGGGTGGGGGAGAAGGGGCTCTATCCCAGGACCCCAGGATCACGACCTGAGCCGAAGGCAGATGCTTAACCAACTGAGCTATCCAGGTACCCTAACAAGAATGAATTTGTGAGCCCAGGATACAATCAACTTATAGCAGACAGGGTAAGGGCATATAAGCCATGAAATGGGAAGCAAACAGCCAAGAAACCCAGCACAGGCATTTGAGTGTAATAAATATAATAACAATCTAGAAGACGAACGGTTCATGTTGTTTATGATTACAGACTGATTATTCCTCTAAGTGCAAAGGCTATCCAATAAGTCATATCTGGGTTGATTTGTTAGCAAGGTACTTTCACCAGATAATAAATTAGAATGTAATTAAAGTGCATTCTGTCTGTTTATCATAGACTAAGATAGCTTACTATAATTCTCAATTATCTGCATGAACACACAACATGACAGCATAGTGAATAAACCTTCTAGCAAAGGGCAATAAACATCATAGGACTGCACTAAAATTGCTAGATTTCTTCTCCAGTCCTTTTAAAAATTTGTTTCTAATTTTTATAAATTATATAAACAGAACCAAATTAATTTGGTATTTGTGGTACAGTAAGTCATACAGTAAGCCTGGATTCGTTAAGTCCTTGAACTTCTTAGCTCGTTAGCAATTTGCTAAGGGCAAATACGAAATCATGAAAGAAGTAAAAGAAAATAAAATTGAATATTTGCCACAAACTTTTGTTAGGTGAAGAAACTCAAGCATAGAAAAAAATAGAAGAATCACAAAGGAAAAAACAGGTAAGAACAATTAAAAATTTTTAAGTGTGTGTTTAAAAAAAAATTGTAGCATATTAGGCAACAAAATTTCACCATATAAAGATGCCTTATAGATTAATAAAGAAATCATTCTAGGAGAAATAGATGAGCAAAACACACAAAGAGAAATAAACATGAACATGGAAAGATTTTCAAGTAGATTAAATTTAAGTCAGGATAACATTTTTCATCTAATTAGTAAAAGCCTTTTTTTAATGATAATGACCAATATTGGCAAAAATATAGTGACACTGGTGTTGTCATACATTGCTGATAGTGTTGCAAATCAATTAGAATTCTTCAAAAATACAAGTTAGGAGTCTGAATTAAACATTATAAAAAGGTTTATAGGGATGCTGGGTGACTCAGTGGTTGAGCATCGGCCTTTGGCTTAGGGTGTGATCCCAGGGTCCCAGGATTGAGTCTCACATGGGCTCTCTGCTTGGAGCCTGCTTCTCTCTCTGCCTATCTCTCTGTGTCTCTCATGAATAAATAAATAAAATCTTTAAAATAAATAAATAAATAATAAAACGGTTTACAATACTTAGCTCAGAGGGTGCCCACATGGCCCAGCCCATTAAGCAGCCAACTCTTGGTTTCAGCTGATCTCATGCGTCCTCAGATCTGGCTCCCTGCTCAATGGGGAATCTACTTAAAGATTCTCTCCCTCTGCCCCTCCCCCCACTCCTGTGAGCTTGTGTGCTCTCTCACCCTAAAATATATATATTTAGCTCAGCACTCCTACATCCTGGGATCTATCTAAATCCTGTGATTAAAAATACTTATTACAGCTTGATCTATCAATAATAGGAATCTGAAATAACATAAAAATCCAACTAAAGGGTAAAGACAATGTTAAATATGGTATAATCATGGATAGACTATTATCCATGATTCAAAATGAGGGTTAAGGTCAATAAGGAAAAGAAAAAATAAAATCACTCTACTTCCTCAATGTTTCTCATTTCTGCAGCTCAAAGGACTCTTCAGAGATAAGGTGCTCTTTAAGAAAAAGGTTATTAGCTGCTACCCAAGGCCCCATACTCAAATTAGAGTAGTTCACAAGATGAATTGTGCATCTTTCCCTTTTCTACTGACAGTTGACTATTATAAGATTATTAATGTAAGATATCTAGTCTTTGAATTTTTTACAGTATATTCTTTAAATGGTGTTGACTAACCAAAAGGAGTCAAGTTGCTCTGATAATGTGCTCTGTGAAGTCATTATTTTCCCTTCACTTTCCAGGTATCAAGCCATACATTATTAAACACACACATAGACACTTCAGTATGTTTGTGAGCAAATGTAGAACTTAAAGCTTTCAAATGTGAGATTCTCAGCTGTAGAGGAATTATTGATAAAGTCTTATGCCTCTCTCGGTCAACTCATAGCATCACTTCATATTCTTTTAGCAGCAAAATCCACATATGAGAGACATCGTTATCAACCAAGTGTGTCCAAAGATTGATCTCCATAGCAACTGCAACTCTGCCACATGTAGTGTATAAGGCATCAGAGTTAACACCACATGCACACAAAGTGTTGGTATTATGTAGTCCAGACTGTGGTTGCTGTAGAAACCTAAACCCAAGTCCCTGACAACAGTGGATAAAATGAAAACAACAACAGAAGGGTCCTTGAGTACTCAGCCATCTACTCCTTTGCTTTCAAGCAGGATACTGCCATTTTAAATGCTATATAATAACCTTATTCATTATCACAAAAGGAGTATTTTCTACAAAAATTTGAAATGATGTCATGTCTCTGTTTAACATTAGGAACCATTTCCTATTCCCTAAAAAATTCTTCCTCCCACCCTGTGCTCAGTTGGGGTTCAGAAGCTCACCTTCTACTGGCCTCCGCCATAGCAGGTCCCATACCCAGGCAATCTGGAGAGGTGCCAGGTTTTGCTGCCACCATCACAACAACAACTATGACAGATTTAAACAAGTTTATTCTAAAGTAATTATGCAAAAAAAGAATAAAGTAGGAGGAATTACCTGATTTTAAGTCTTACTACATAGCCATCAAAATTAAGACAGTGTCATATTGGCAGAAGTCTTACTACATACGTATTGGCAGAAGAACAGATCAATGAAACAGAACCCACAAAACAGATCAATAAAAATACACCAACTGATTTTTGACAGAGGTGTAACAGCAGTTCAATGGAGCTAAGGAAGTCTTTTCAACAAATTGTGCTGAAGTAACTGTACTCATAGGGGAAAAAAAGAACTTTGACTTAAAATTCATGTTATACATAAAAACCAATGTAAAATGGATCATGGATTTAAATGTAAAGCATGAAACTAAAAAACTTTTATTTTTTTATTTTTTAAAAGTTTAAGCAGCTTTATTGAGGTGTAATTGGCATACAATAAGCTGCATGTACTTAACATGTAAACTAAAACTTTTAGAAGAAAATATAGGAGAACATCTTTGGGACCCAGGGTTAGGAAAAGACATTATATCAAATTTTGGAGGAAAAATATCCAAAAAACAGGATAATGAATTATATTATAGTATACCCATATAATGGATTACAAGGTAGTTGTTAAAAATTAAGTTCATTTAAGATTTAAAAGCAATTTTCTATATAATGCTCTAAAACAAAAATAAACAAACTCATTTTTATAGTGTTGTAAGCTATATGCCAAAATAATAATACTAGCTATCTCTAGATGGTAAAATTATGGGTACTTTTAAAATAAATGTCTATTCTGTCTAATAGCAACGTTTTATATAAAAATGAGATTAAAATTTTAAAATCAAGTAACACATACTAAAGAATAGAGAAGGCTCTTTTCAAATAGAGATTTTTATATACAATAATGCTAAAAACTTACTTGATTTTTTTAGTCTCCCAGAAAAATAAAACTATCCTCTCTGATATAGAAACATTTGCTTTTTCTTCACGATTCCTCCAGGTTCCTGAAAAGATGTCGTTCATTTCTAGCCAAAAAATAAACAAAACTTGATCAGATTTGCTTTAAAAAGCAGTCCATGCAACCCAAGGACTGTGAATGCCCATTCACCTCAATCTGGTAATCTCTACATCTCTATTACATCAACCATAAATAGCAGTGAGTACAGATTTAGATATTTTTAAATAGATAATTTATTAAAATGTTACAAGTGTACTCTACAATAAACATAGTAAAGGAAAGATGGACAGGAAAAAGGGGAAAAGAGAATAGACAGAAAGAAAAGAATGATAGTATCTTAACTCTATCTTGAGAAAAATATAATCACTTCAGTTCTGAGGGTAAGAAAGAAGGCATACAGAAAACCATTTCCTCTTTATACTGGTAATTTGTATGAAGATCAGAATCTCAGAAAGCTTATTTGATGCTCTGGAGTTACCAGAGCTTTCTGTGCAGCTGAAAGTCAAGGTTTCTCAAGTGGGGAGACACATGGTTCCTTTGTGTGTGTTCTTTCTCTCAGTTAAACTGGTTAAAATGTCCAAGTTTAATAATATAAAACTGCTGCTTTCACAGTGAATATCCTGGATGGCATCACTTTCTCTATGCCTTCCAGGGTTTTAAAAATGTTTTGTTTTTTATAGGCCTGAATTGAGGGAACTTGCAATATGCTGAAATCATCAAGAGGTTTTCTCAGGTTCATTAAAGTTCTCCCATATGGTTAATTGCTGATTCTGACCCAAAATTAACATACTAACTCTGCTCTTCCCAAATTCCACACATGATATTCCACTGAAAGGGAAGGGCAGAAATATCTTATTATTCTCCCTCAATCCAAATTCTACCCATTCTTCAAGCAGCTGCTCAAAATTCTTTCACAGAACCCCTGGATTTAGTCAGCCCACAGAGGTCTATCCCTGACCTGAACTCCTGTGACATTTCACCAAATCTTCCAATTGGCAATTACTAACAATTACGATGAAATTATTTTTATCTTACATTATTGCTTGAACTTCACAGATTTGCAACTAGGTTCCTCAAGAATACTCTATGTCCTTGGAGTAAAGAAACCCTTTTTATCTCAACAGATCTGTCATTGTGTTTTAATACACAGCTGATGGTCAATAAATACTGGCTAACTGTAACACAGCTATACCTTTCAATTCCCCTCCTTAACTGATAATAATGTATGTGTGGTTTTCTTCAGTGTTCAACTAACATTCCTCCTCCCTACTTTCTATCTTTTGGACAGAATTACAAAGCAGAGTCTGAAGACAGGGGGCTTTGAAGGGCATTGTTTTCTCTTTGTCTCCCCACAGCAAAACTTGTTTAAACATGTGAAAAGAGAATAAAACTAAGTTTAGACCTACCGCACATTTTCTTCAGAATGAAACAGCCATCATTTAACAGCAAATAAGCTACCTTTCTTGGAGACTATTCTAAAGGAAAAGCTGAGAAAGTAACCCCTGTGCAGGAACAGACTGCTTGCCTATAAAATATAAAAGCCCATGACAAATTCCATCAGCCTCAGCCCGCCATACTCCCAAACTCTCTTCTCACGACTTGTGAGAGCCTTCATGAATTCAAAGATATTTTTACCAATCATGTGAATTCTATCTATCCAAAAACATCTTTCAATGCCAGAAGGGCTTTATGATTAGGGGTCCATTCTTTGAAGAATATTTATACTGCCTGAATAACTCCAGATGTTTTTGCTTTGGTTTTTGGTTGAAGGGGTAGGGGCAGGAGGGCAGAAATCAAAATGAGGACCCTCCCAATTAGAATGTTTGCCATTCCATCCTAAATGAGCCCTTTCTTATATTTCTGCTTGGATGTTACAGAATTTAAACTTATGACACTCATGTATAATGCCAAAATATGAGAATTTAGATAGAACTGTCACTTAAAAAAATGGTTTGTGGATAGCTTACACCTAAATTATTTTTACAAATCACAATCATATGAAACAGGAATTGCTTCCTGCATTTGTAATGAATTTGCCAACAGTATGAAGCGCTCTTTGTAGACAGCTGTTTTTGATAGAGGAGAAAATTATGGAGTAACAAATTCTACATTTTTTGCAGAAGTTATACACCTGCTGATTAGAATTTGTTCTCATATCCTAAATCTACAATATATGAAAGCCAACATATACATATATATTTTAGAATTTTTAAGATTTTAATACAGTTCAAATCAGTGTGCCAGTTTCGTTCATGCTCCTTCACTGCCAAACCTGGGGGCAAGGACTGCTTCTCTGCCTTCTCTTTGTCTGTGATGACCAAGGTATAAAGGAATCTGCTGCACTGAACTTTAAATTTCACATTATCCTTATTTTTCTTGATCTTGACAGATTTGGCATCCTTTCACCTGGCTATGAGCATAAAGTCCTTGATTTCTTCAATTTTGCAAGCCACGGCCTGGAGGGATGCGGGGGAGCACATGGCTGACAGAGCAATGGCAAAAAGCAAAGATGGAAAAGAGCTAGACTTCGGTTTCCAGGCCATTCCTAAAGCTAATATATTTTAATACTGTATATTATATATAGCCAAAATTTTCTCCAACATTCTGATCACTCACTAGTGCATTGCATAGCCTCATCATAAGGAATTTTATATTGCTCTTCTCGGTATCTTCAAGAAGGGTGAATGCCAGGCCTGTGAAGATTTCAAAATTGAAAGACTCAACAGCATCTAATAAGCTATCCCTAACAAATGTTATAGCTAGGAAAAGTTGCCCCACCTAATTTTAATCAATCCTGGTACAATTAAAGCACATTTATTTTTCTTTCTCTGTCTTTGGGAAGAGTTGATCACAATCTCCAACAATGATGTTTTATACTATGAAGAATAATATGAAAAATAAATACCATGATCTAATTAACATAATGATTCAAGCAAAGGTGAAGAAAAAGGCAAAGTCCTCTGGTTAGGAAAGGTTTTACTCCATTCAATTAAATTCTGTAAGTACTTATTGAAGGCTTTCTATGTGTCAAGTATATGCTGGGCAACAGGAATATAAAGACAAAGCCACTTCAAGAAGATTACAGTCTTAGAAACACTTATATTGAAATCAGAGATCCCAAATAAAAGATCCAAATAAGCCAATTAATCCATGAAGTGGTCAGCTGCAACTGATGCATCTCAAATGGTGAACTGAAGAACATATGCCCAATCTTTTTTCTCCCAGCTTTATTCAGGAATAATTGGCAAATATACTTGTATATATTTAAAGTGTACTACATATGCTCACTCTAAAGGAAGCAGCCACCACTTGACAACAGCTCATCAAGACCATGGTGAATGAAAGCTCAATGATGTCACATTTTCTGATTTTTCGAAGAGACAAAAAACTGGAGGAATGAGCAATTTAAACTGAAGAAATCACAGAATACTTACCAAAAAGGCTAATATTTGAGTAGAGCCTGAGTTAAGCAATGTTTACCAGGTACGAATGTAGATGGTTTACTTCCCGTGGCGGGTAGAAAGTGTGGCAGGAGTGACTAGAAAGGAAGGAAAGGATGTTTTGCCACGCACAGGCCAAACTGTTTCTGACAGAACATGGGAAGCTACTGAAGAGTCTGTGACACTATATCACAGAGGGTTGGAATTTATCTATCTGCAGGAAACTTACCAACCTGCTATTCAGTGAGATTTCAAGATTTGATAGGCCTATGAAGAGCCAAGCACCTTGCTTATAATCCCTTAAAACTAGACTGGGCATCATCATATCTAAACATTTGTCTTGGGCAGCCCGAGTGGCTCAGCGGTTTAGCGCCGGCTTCAGCTCAGGGCCTGATCCTGGAGACCTGGGATCGAGTCCCACGTCGGGCTCCCTGCACGGAGCCTGCTTCTCCCTCTGCCTGTGTCTCTACCTCTCTCTCGCGTGTCTCTCATGAATGAATAAATAAAATCTTTAAAAAAATTTTTTTTGCCTTTAGCCTTTAACTACTGGGACATCTAAGTGGTCCCATGGTTCCAGGTGCAGCAATGCCTGCTTAAACAAACAGCAGCCAATTTCCCACGGAGAGGCATATACCAGAGAGTTTTAGGAGATCTACAACTCCCAGATCTACAATCCCCCTCTAATCTTGGCAAGGGTAAAAAAGTGATAGCACCTTATTCATTACTAGGATGACTTAGAGATTAAAAAAACCTCTTGACAGATACTACTGTTACCCAACTAAAAGACCCTCAGCTCCCTATTTTCTACTTTGTCTGGGTTTATAACCTATCCACAGCAGCCAATTATACTCATATTTTGAACTCCTTAATGCTAAGCCAACTTCAAGACTTCTAAAATTTAATTCAGGGCTACATGTTAACGAGCAACCACTACTTTCTTCATACTCCTAACCCATTAGTCAATCCCATTTTACTTGCAATTTATAAATGAAAATATAATAAACTAATGCAAAATTAATCTATATTTTGCTTCAGAAGGATGTTTATTTTTGCAAGGATATTTCCTATTCTCCATTTGGGAAGAGAAATAAAACTATGTTGTCACCTAGGTCTTTCACTCAATATTCACAAGATAGGTATTATTATTCCCATTTTTGCTGATGAGAAAACAAAGTCCGAGTATTTAACATGCCCAAACAGCAGCTAGTAAATGACATAAGCCAGGACTGAATCCAGGTCAGTCATCTTCCAAAACTCTTTTTCCACTATACCACACAGCTTCAACTGCTACTATTTCTCATGTAACAGTTATAATACTCCATCTCTACCTTATATTTATATTTATACAGTGCAGCATATCTTTCAAACTTTTTTTCCTAAGATGACCAAGTAAATGCAGGAGTACTTTCAAGCTTACATTAAAATTCTAAGGCCAAGGGACGCCTGGGTACACAATTGGTTAAGCATCCAACTCTTGGTGTCTGGCTCAGGTCATGATCTCAGCTCAGGGTCCTGGGATCAAGCCCCATGTCAGACTCTATGCTCAGCACAGAAGCTGCTTGAGGTTCTCCCTCTCTCCCCCTCTACCCCTCCTGCTTATGCTTTCTCTCTCTAAAATAAATCTTAAACAATAAATAAATAAAATGGCTTCATTAAAAAAAATTCTGGGGTACCTGGGCAGCTCAGTCAGTTAAGCATCTGCCTTTGGCTCAAGTTATGATCCCAGGGTCCTGGGATTGAGCCCCACATCGGGCTCCCTGCTCAGCAGAGAGCCTGCTTCTCCTTCTCCCTCTGCTGTTCCTTCTGCTTGTGCTCTCTGGCATGTGCACTCGCTCACTCTCTCTCTCCGTTAAACAAATAAATAAAATCTTCAAAAAATAAGGCCAGGACTACCAATTTCTCAGATGTTCATTTCTGGAGCTCCTTTCTACATACTCATAAAATTGTATCATGCATACTCTATTGTCACTCTTATGTTTAATCATGGGTACTACAGAACAAAAAGTATGTGAGAAAATATATAATACTTCAAAATAATACTTTTTTACTACATAAAAAAGCTTTTAATAAAGGCTTTGTATATACTATTAGTCCTGTGAAAATAAATGACATTCCTTTTAAATATACAGCAACATAAAAGAGAGTCATGAGAGAAATGGTGAAGCAGATTTGTGAAACCATTTCTATTTTGAGGATAAAATAAACTTCATTTACTTGTTGATATTTAACAATTTAAGATATAGAAAGCACCTGTAACAAAGCCCCTGTAACTACTGAATGTTATACAGAGTATGTTCTTGCAAACTACCAATGTTTGAAAAATTTCAAAACACCACTGTTAAGTTTTTAGAATATGGTATAATTCTTATTAGACCTATCTCTTGCCTCACAATTCTGGAAATAAAACCAATTCCTTTTGCTTAAAAAAAGAAATATTTGGAGCAAATGAAATAAACCTTCCATGGAGATTCCAAAGGAATGGTAATTTTTAAAACTATTTTTAAATATTTGTTAAAATGAAGTTTCAGTATACAAAAATAGAAAAAAAATGAAAGGCTTTGAGTAGGCTTTAGTGAGTCATAGGAAGAAAAGCAAATGCAGCTGCACTCTATAAGCTAAAAATTTGTATCCAGAACTTCAAATAAGTATTAAATCAGAAACAACTATCTGAATGGTTAACATCTAGTGCCCATTTAAAAAACCTACTCCAAAGCAGCTATTTTTAGAAAAGCATTCATTAAACTCTTCAAACCACAAACACAGATGAACACTTTTTGGTAACTAAAGGGCCTCAAAGGTGTTAAACACACACACATACACACATAAAAATTCTGACTCCTTTAGAAGAATAAAGGGATAATTATAGAATACAACAGTATTGATGAAAAGCAGTTGGCAATATAGTGGTAATGAGCAAAATGACAAGAGAGAGAATGTGGGTATCTGAATCCTAATTCATTAGAATTTAAGCACAGGGCAGCCCGGGTGGCTCAGCGATTTAGCGCCGCCTTCAGCCCAGGGCCTGATCCTGGAGACGGGATTGCGTCCCACATCAGGCTCCCTGCATGGAGCCTGCTTCTCCCTCTGCCTGTGTCTCTGCCTCTCTCTCTTTCTCTCTCTCTCTCATGAATAAATAAATAAAATCTTAAAAAAAAAAAAAAAGAAAAGAATTTAAGCACAAAGATTTAAGTATGATAGCACTTCAAAATCTATGATCCGGGGCTCAGTGGTTGAGGATCTGCCTTTGGCTCAGGTTGTGATCCCAGAGTTCCAGGATTGCATCCCGCCATCAGGCTCCCTGCAGAGAGCCTGCTTCTCCCTCTGCCTATGTCTCTGCTTCTCATAAATAAACAAATAAATAACGTCTTCTAAAACAAACAAAAAAAAAACAAAAAAAAAAATCTATGATCAATTTATCCTTATTAACTGGGCCCAGAAATAGCACAGACTAGTGAGTATTCCTCATCCTTGAGTAATACACGGAACATTTTTAAAGGATAAAAATCCAGTCATCCATAATTGCCTTAAATGATTTGTATTTATTAAAATATTATTTAAATATGTATAAGGATAAAAATTACAAATACTGTATGGTTATAATTCTTATACAACTAAAATAAACAAAATTACAAATTGAGTACAAAATTTAATCAAATTGTCATTAATTTACTATGACAGATGATAGTACTTGACCAAAATTAAGTTGCTATTCCCAATATGAAAATGATTCTAATTGTCCTGATAGGTTCTTTGGAAAAAGGGAAGTCCACTGTAAAAATGTTATTTTCTCACCACTTTTCTCTATTCAAACTATAAGCTTTCATCCATATACTGCTCTTGCTGTGTCTCCACACTGGGCCCAGAAGATTCTCCTTTCACTCTTGACACCAGGAAAAGACTGGTGAGAGGCACAAGACAATCTTGCTAGGCTAAGAGCCTTGAATGGCTCTTGCTAGGGCTAAGGATTTGGGTGGGAGGAACTACAATTGACATGGACTCCCTAAACTCACAAAGTATGGGAGGAACTCAGAGAAGGCTGGGTGAGTGTAGGTGGTAGTGGTTCAGTACCAGAAGCAAAGTGGACATGGTGATCCTAACAGGCAGTGAGGTAATATTAGATAATCTCAGGCTTTGATAGGCAGAAATCCCTGTCTATATTTAACCAATCAGACCCATGAATTCAAATTAACAGCCATCCCATTAAGATCTGTTTTGATTTAGGGATGCCTGGGTGGCTCAGCAGTTGAGCATCTGCCTTAGGCTCAGGGCATGATCCCAGGTCCGGGAATCTAGTCTCACATCAGGCTCCCTGCAAGGAGCCTGCTTCTCTCTCTGCCTAGGTCTCTGTCTCTGTCTCTCTCATGAATAAATAAATAAATAAATATTTTTTAAAAAACTAAACACAAGCAAGCAACTCTGTATCTAGTGAACAGAGATCCATCTGAGGCACTGCAGTGGAGTCATGGCCTCTAACTCAAATCCCACAGTTCTTGAATGAATTGGAGGTCAATTCCCTTATGGAAGATTTTTTTCTCCCAAATGGATCTCTAGCCATTTATCTAGGTAACCATAGGCCAGTGAAAGGGAAAATACCCAATGCCCTTGAGGATTAATACCTACTGGCTTTGAGCTACATTAATTCTTAAGAATTAGGAAATAGCACTGGTCCACAGGATAGACCAACAACTTATGAGTCACGCAGAGAGGTGGAGCTCTAACTTAGCCTCTTCTCACAGCTGTCATTATGAAACCCAAACATCCTACTTTTCTTTTTTTTTTTAATATGTATTTTAGTTTTATTATTGTTTCTATTTTATGTTTCTATTTCTTAATTATTTTGTCACACTTTGAATGTATGCTATTACATTTTTTCTGGAATAAGATACATTACGACAAAACTAGTAAATGAAAATTTTAAAGCTGCCTAGAATGTTGCTTCCCTCCTTCATTTTTCTCAGTCCTATTCTTTTCTTTAATAAATTTATTTTTTATTGGTGTTCAATTTGCCAACATATAGAATAACACCCAGTGCTCACCCCATCAAGTGCCCCTCTCAGTGCCCGTCACCCAGTCACTCCCACCCCCCGCCCACCTCCCTTTCTACCACCCTTTGTTTCCCAGAGTTAGGAGTCTCTCATGTTCTGTCTCCCTTTCTGATATTTCCCACTCATTTTTTCTTCATCCTACTTTTCTGATATTCCCACAAACTGACAGACTGTCACCATGGCTCCCTGGCTCAGAAGGAAGGAATAGTACACTAAAAAGTACAAAGCAGAAGCTGAATGAATTCCATCTCCTTACCAAAATCACTGCATTTGTAGGGGAAATTTCTAAAATTTCTAAAGTGAGATGTTGATATGAGACAAAGGGGTAATAGGTTCCCTGTGGGGCACACCTTGCTTGAATAGCAGGTATACACACCGCCCTCCTTGTCCACAACTTTATTACTGTATAGACAAGCCAAAAGATGCCTCCACCTACAATAATGTTGTGTTGAACCTATAAGAAGCCCCAGTCGATATACCACAGCTTCCCCACAGTTTTAGCAACTGAAATAATTATTTCCTTTAGAGTAAAAGCTCCTGGCTCACTACAAGACCAGTGGAAACTGAATAGAACAACATTATATGACCATGCAATCCAGTAGCTCATTAAGTACTACCGGACACATTTAATTCTAAATTCCAGCAGGCCAGGTACAAAACAGGTACAGGCCCAAATGGGATCTGAAGGCACAATTATGTTGCGTGTCAGATCATTTACACTCCCTAAGAGTGTACTGTACCGTGCTGCATGCCACCTACCCCTCAAGCTGTACCTATGGCTTCATGAGGAGTACTCTGTGGCCCCTGAGCTCAGGATTAAAGGAGGTGTCCTGCCTAGAACCTAATTTTCCTTTGTCTCATAACATTCCACTTTCTTTTAAGGAAATTCCTTTCATTCTGTGAGGTTTGAGTTGGTATGAAATATACTAGTTACCTGCTAACCGACCAAAGGAGTAACCAAAGACCCAGGCAGGGCTGCTCACAGTACACCATTTGCCAGTTAAGGAACTGACCTAAAATGTTAGAAGATGAAAGAAAAGTCAAATTAATCCTCCCTCATAGGAATTTGAGCTTTGAGGACCCATATAAGGATAAAAGGCAGCCAGAGCCAAAACTTCCTGACAACAGTGCTATACTACAGGGAAATTGTCCTTAAGTTTGTCCTTCTGACAACCCTTAGAGCTTTCCCAGTTTCCATTCTTCCTAAGGCCTGATTTTTTAACTTCCCCTTTGAAACTGTGATCTACCTAATGTCCTTCCAATAAATCTCTTATATTTGCTTAAGTAATCCAAAATCAATTTCTTTCTTTGCAACCGAACAACACGGATATTGTTCTATTCTCCCTTTCTAAAAGATCATACAACCCTATGGCTTCAAATCTTACCTTCCAACTCTAGCTCATACCTACTTCCATTAGGAGCACTGGACCCATTCTAACTGCATTTTGGACACCTCCACATGCCACAAACACTGCAAGTTCAATAATCTACAGAATTTCCCCCTAAACTCTGTATCCAAACATGCTTCTCCTCCTATGCCCTCTATCAATTAACGGTACCTCAGCATACTCAGTTACTCAGCTTACTTCAATTCTGTTCTCTCACTCTCAAAATTAAGTCTTGTCAACTCCACTTTGCAAATGTACCTTAAATCCATTTTTTATAATTCATCTCCACCATCACTGCCCAAGTTCATGCCCCATCCTTATCATTCCTTTATCACCAAGAACGTCTTCTCAATTTTCAATATTAAAAAAAAAAATGTTTTTGGGCAGCCTGGGTGGCTCAGAGGTTTAGTGCTGCCTTCAGCCCAAGGCGTGGTCCTGGAGACCTGGGATCAAGTCCCACGTCAGGTTCCCTACATGGAGCCTGGTTCTCCCTCTGCCTGTGTCTCTGCCTCTCTCTCCCTCTGTGTGTGTCTCTCATGAATAAATAAATAAAATCTTTAAAAAAAATGTTTTCAATATTTAACTCAAGTCATTTTATTGGGCATTCTCTTGACTCATTAGCTCCCTGCCTAGTGGACCCCTATATTTACTTTGTGTTTTCATTTTGCTTGAAAACAATTTTTGTCCAACATGTATAACATTTTATTACACTTATTGTTTTAAGCATCTATTTCCCTTATTTGAATATAAATTTTGGTAAGGGGTGGGGGAGATGCATTTCAGTGCCTCGTGTTCTTTGAATCCCCAGTACAAAGCACAGTACCTGGCCACTAGGGGACACACTTGACCAGCTACTGAAAGAAGAAATGAATGGAAGAATGAAACTGGACCCCTATCTTAACACCATTCACAAAAATTATCTTGAAGCAAATTAAAGACTTATATGCAAGACCTGAAACTGCGGAAGAAAATAAGGGAAAATCTTCTTGATATTGACCTTAGCAATGATTTGTTGAATATGACACTAAAAACAAAGGCAACAAACAAATAAATAAGACTACATCAAACTAAAAGCTTCTGTATAGCAAAGGAAACTTTGCTTCCTTCACTTCACACCTGACTTTTGCCGAAAGACAAGAAATAACAAGTGTTGGCCGAGGATGATGAAAAAAGGAAACTCTTGTGCACTGTTGGTGGCAATGTAAATTAGTACAGCCATTATGGAAAACAATATGGAGGGTCCTGAAAAAATAAAGAATAGAACTGTCACATGATCCAGAAATCCCACTTATAGGTATTTATCTGAAGGAAATGAAAACACTGTCTTGAAGTGATATCTACACCATGTTTAGCATTATTCATGACAGCCAAGATACAGAAACAACTTAAGTGTTCATCAGTTGATAAATGATAATGAATGTGACATACAAATATGACACACACAAGAATATTATTCAGCCAAGAGAAAGAAGGAAATCCTGCCATTTGCAAAAACATGGATGAACCCAGAGGATATTACGCTAAACAAAATAAAAGATAAATACTGTATGATCTCATTTATACGTGGAATCTGAAAAAAAAATGGGGGCGGGGAGAAGATCAAACTCAACCCATAGAAAAAAACAGTAGAATGACAGTTACCAGGTACTGGGCGGGGGGGAATGGGGAAATACTGGTCAAAGGGTATAAGCTTTCAATTATAAGAAGTACTGAAGATCTAATGTATAGCATGATGACTATAGTTAATAACACTTTATTGTATACTTGAAACCTATTATGAGAGTAGATCATAAGCATTCTCACCACACACAAAGGTAACTATGTGAGGTGATCATTTCAAAATGTATACATACGTTAAATAATCGTGTTGTACACTTTCAATATATATTTGACAATTCACCTCAATAAAGGTGGGCGGGGGGGGGGGATGAATGGATTATTAGCAACCTTCTGCCAGGTATTCCTGCCTCCAGTTTTTCTTTTCTGAAACCCAAAAACTTCACAGCTGCACAAGTCAGCTTTCAAAAGACAAATCAAGTCTCTTCCTACTTAACCTTGGTGGTCTCCACGGGCCTCATAATAAAATTAGATCTTAACACTACATAACAAAGCTCCTCAAAATCTAGCTACAACTTTCCCTTTCTCTTAAACAACTTTAATTCATAACAGCTTTAGCCACAGTAGCCAAAAGCTAGCCAAAAGCTTCATTTAAGGTGAACAGATAAACAAATTGCTTTATATCCATGCAAAGGAAAACCCTATGGTAATAAAAGTGACACATTTAATAACATTTACTAACAATAAAACTGTCCACTTCAAACGTACAGTAAAATGTTTTGCCAAATGTATATATCTGTGTAATTACTGCTACAATAAAGATAGGATACATTCCTAGTACCCTCAAGTTTCCGTTATTCCCCTTAAGGCACCAAGCAGACAACCAAACTGGATGCTTCCTGTCACTATAATTTTACTTATCCTAGATTTTTCATGTAAATGAAATCATATAGTATTACTCCTTTGTATCTGGCTTCTTTCACTCAGCCATAGTGTTCTTGAGATCCATCCATGTTTTGGAATCAATCATTAATCCATTCACTTTTCTTTCTGAAGGATATTCCATTAACCTTAGACATCTGGATTGTTCCCAGTTTATGGTTACAGTAAATAAAACTGCTCTGAATAACTGTGTTAAAAATCCCAGGATCCCTGAGTGGCTCAGCGGTTTAGCACCTGCCTTGGACTCAGAGCGTGATCCTGGGGTCCCGGGATCGAGTCCCACATCGGGCTCCCCACATGGAGCCTGCTTTTCCCTCTGCCTGTCTCTGCCTCTCTCTCTCTGTGTCTCTAATGAATGGATAGATAAAATCGAAAGAAAGAAGAAAGAAGAAGAAAGAAGAAAGAAAGAAAGAAAGAAAGAAAGAAAGAAAGAAAGAAAGAAAGAAAGAGAAAGAAAAGAAAAAAAGAAAGAAAAGAAAAGAAAAGAAAGAAAAGAAAAGAAAAGAGAAGAAAAGAGAAGAAAAACTCTGCACATTTGTTTCCATTCTTTATCATTTCAATACCCAGGAGTGGGATCGCTGGATTATAAGGTAAATGATATGCTTAACTTTTTAAAAAATGACTAAATAGTTCTTCAAAGTGGTTGTACCATTTTATAGTCTCAGCAGTTTAGGATAGCTCCAGCTGCTCCACATTCTCACCACATTTATTATCGTCAGACTCCCTAAAGTTAGCTTTGATCATTTGTATGCAGTTACATCTCATTCTGGTTTTACTTTGCATTTCCAGGTGACTAATGATGTTGAGAATGTATTCACGTACTAATTGGCTAGGTAACTTCTTTTGTAAAATGTCCAAATCTTTTCCAATTATTGAATTGGTTGTCTTCTTGAGTTGTAAGACTCCTTTTAGCCCTTTGTTAGACATGTACATATTTCCTCCCACTCTGTGGCTTTTCTTTTCTTTAAGATTTGAGAGAGCAAGAGCGCACAAGAGCAAGAGGGGCAGAGGGAGAGATCCTTCAAGCAGACTCCACACTGAGTGTGGAGCCCAAGGAGGGGCCAGATCCCACAGCCCATGAGATCATGACATGAGCTGAAACCCGGCTTGACGCTCACCAACTAAGCCACCCAAGTGCCCCACTGCCATTTTATTTGCTTAATAGCATTTTTTAAAAGTGGTTTTAAATTTCTATGAACTCTAGTTTTTCTTTCAGAATTATTTTTCACACTTCATGCTTTCTAAAAATTCTCTGCTTACGTCAAAGTCACAATATTTCCCCTGTGTTTTCATTTAGAATTTTCATAGTTTGGTTTTCATGTTTAGGTAGAAGATCCATTTCAAGGTCATTGTTCTTTATGGCATTAGGCTTCCCCCCAGCATTTGTTGAAAATACTATCCTTTCTCCACTGAACTGCCTTGCTACTAACTTTGTCATTTTTAAAAACCATTACACATATGGGTCCATTTCTAAACTGTATTCACTCATAGTGACATATATGCCTGTCTGCATACCAATCCCTCACAGTCTTGCTTATGTAGCTATCCAGGAAGTTTTGAAATCATCTAATGCTACCATTACAGGGTTATTTTTCAAAATTGTTTTAGCTATTGTGGATCCTTGCAATCATAGATTAATATTAGGATCAGCTTATCAATTTTGACAAAAAAATCATCTGCAGAAATTTTTATTGGGATTATGCTAAATGTATCGATGAATTTGGAAGAAACCACATTTTAATAATAACACTTCAATCCATAAGCAGGGTATATTTAGGTCATCTTTGATTTCCTCATCAGTGTTTTATACCTCTCAATGTTACAGACTGCATATATATTTTCCAACTGTTCATTGCTGATATAAGGAAATACAATTGGTTAGTATATTTTGACATTAAATGCTTTATATTTTTGCTATGTTCACATACCAGTTCTAACAGCTTTTTTTTGTAAATTCTTAGGGGTTTCCTAGCATGTCATGTTATTTACTAATATAGACTTGCTTTTCTTTTCTTTTTTATTTATTTTTTATTTTTTAAATTTATGATAGTCACACAGAGAGAGAGAGAGAGGCAGAGACACAGGCAGAGGGAGAAGCAGGCTCCATGCACCGGGAGCCCGGCAAGGGATTCGATCCCGGGTCTCCAGGATCACGCCCTGGGCCAAAGGCAGGCGCTAAACCGCTGCACCACGCAGGGATCCCTTGCTTTTCTTTTCTAATCCAGTAAGTCTTTAATTTATTTTTCTTGACTGGCTAGAACTTTTGGTAAACTTTTGAACAGAAAGGGTAAGGAGAATATCCTTCTCTTGAATCCTGTCCTAGAAAGTATTTTTTCACTATTAAGAAAATTAGCCATATGGGGATCCCTGGGTGGCTCAGAGGTTTAGCGCTGCCTTTGGCCCAGGGCTTGATCCTGGGGTCCCGGGATCCAGTCCTGCATCGGGCTCCCTGCATGGAGCCTGCTTCTCCCTCTGCCTGTGTCTCTGCCTCTCTCTCTCTCTCTCTCTCTCTGTGTGTGTCTCATCAATAAATAAATAAAAAATCTTAAAAAAAAAAAAAGAATATTAGCCATAATTTTTCATGGAGCCTCTATATCATATTGAAAAGAGTACTTATTTTTATGTCTTCAGTTCACTTACCTTTTCTTCTGAAGGGTCTAATATGCTGTTGAGCCAATCCAGATAATTTTTCCTTTTATATATTGGATTTTCAGTTACAGATATTACATTTGATATATTTTTCTACCACTTTTATCATTATTCATGTTTTCTTTTAAATACTTGAGCATATTTATAATAAGCCTTGTCTGCTGATTTCATCACCTTTGTCTTAAGGATCTGTTTCTACTGACTGGTTTTTCTCCTGGTATGTGTCATATTTTCCTGTTTCTTGAAATGTCCTGTAATTTTTAATTGGATGTTGGGTACTGTTATATTGTGTTGTTAAGTATCTGGATTTTATAGTCTTCCTTTTAAGAGTTTTGGTGTGCTCTGGCTGGCAGTTCAACTACTTTTGGGTTGGCCTGATCTTTTTAAAACTTCTGGTAAGTTTTGTTAGAGAAGTTCTAGAGCAGGCTGCACTCTAAAGCTGGTTTATCCTTATTGCTAAGGCATAATTTTCAGGGGTCTCCATTGAATGCCTGACTGTTCAACAAAGTCTTTCCAAAGTGTCCAGTTAGAACTCAAATGTCTCCCAGTTCTGTGAGAACTCAGAGAATTGTACAGCTTATAGCTCCTCAGCCTCATGGAGTTTCATCCTATGCATTTGCTGCTTATACTTCAACAAAAGACTCAGGTGGGCCCCTCATATTTCCGGAGGCTTTCTCTGTATACTTCCTCCTCTTCTCTATTCTGCCCCATAATTTCCAGTTGCCTCCATTTCCCCAAAATCTGATCTGTCTCAAACTCAACAATACCACCATCCTCTGCTCAAGTTGCCCCTCTCTGTGTCACTATCTGGAAAATACCTCCCAGCACAAAGCCAGAGTGATAGTTTTTACTTCAATCTTTTCCCTCACACAATCCTATACTGCCTTGTACTCCAAGGATACAATTGTTTCACATTTTTTACCCAGTTTTCTATTTGTTTACAGTGGAAGGTAAAGTCTAGCATTGGTTACTCTGTCTTGGCAAAAGCAGACATATATGTGCAGACATATATGTTCAACCCATTCTTTTTGCCTCATCCCACCCCATGTTCAGCCCACACAAAAAACTACTACTTTCCAACCCCTGGCTAAGCAACTTCTTCTGTTTTATTTTCCTACCTTGGTCATGTCCTTTTTACCCAACATGACTTAACTCTTAGGTCACCTCATTTCTGGAAGTCTTCAATTTTCTGTAGAGATTTTTTTTTTTTTTTTTTTTTACCCATCTCTGCCTCTACAGCATATTGTTAACACATACTATAGAATTTTTCCCAAGGTACTCTCACTATTTGCACATCTCTCCACTAAAATGAATTACAATAATAATGAAAACTGCTAACATTTGGATACTTTCTATGTACCAGATACTATTCTAAGCACTTTACCTATATTTACCCATTTAATCTTCGTATAACCCTAAGATACAGGTACTTTTATTATCCTTATTTTACGAATAGGGAAATTAAAGCACAAAGAAGTTAAGGAAATTTGAAATCACAGAGCTTGGTGTTGGTAGACAGGATATAAATCTAAACAGTCTGATTCTAGAGCTCATGCTCACTATACCGTCTCTGATGAATTCCTGAAGGGAAGCAACTGTGTCGTATTCTTGTTTGTACATTCTGTGCCAAGAGCACCTCAAATATTTGTGGAATGAATTAAAATTTTTAATTTTCTCCTAGTCATCCAAAAAAGTCCTTCATAAGTAATGCAGGTTTTCAGTCAGTAATTACAGAACTGAATCTAGAAAGGGTCTTTTATAAACATGGAAGAGACTAAAATTAAATTTCTAATAATAATTTCAAAGATCTCTGAAGAATTTTAACATGCAGAAAAGACTAATAAGGTTTTATAGGTAGCCAAGTAACTGTAGTGAACTCAGTTGGGAACAAAAGTCTCTGCCAAAGAATCAACACCCCCTTAGAGAGAGATGAAATGTCATAATTTGTCTCAACTAAATGCATACTAAATTAATCCTATCTAAATGTGCAGTAGAGATCAAGGCAAAAGTAAAAAGAGTATTTAAACAAAAATTTAATACTGAAAGCCAAATATGTCCACAGTAATTAATGAAAACAAATCAGGCCATATTGTTCAATGAAATCAACTATGTTTAAACAAAATTTAACTAATTCTACATGAAAAAAAGTATGTCATTACTTTAGAAACAATTAAGTGTTCTCCATATGATTATTAAAAGCATTTAAAGGACGCCTGGATGGCTCAGTGGTTGAGCGTCTGCCTTTGGCTCAGGGCGTGATCCCAGGATCCAGGCCCGAGTCCCACATCGGGCTCCCTGCATGGAGCCTGCTTCTCTCTCTGTGTGTCTCTCATGAATTAAAAAAAATAAAGTCTTAAATAAATAAATAAATAAATAGAAGTTCTTGAGAGAAGGCAGTATATAAAACTAAAAGTACTTAAAATAATACAGGTATCCCCTGCCTTTCAAAAGTTCATGTTGAGCCACTCTGCTTCACAAAAGACATATATTAGTACATTCTCACTAACCCAAAGAAATAAAAAGAGGATTTTCACTTTTATGAAAAAAGGTAAAAAGCAAAACTAGCATTCAATGCTTGTTTTGCAGTGAGCCATTACAGAGGCAGTGTAAGAGTGAGCAGTGAGAGTGGCCCAGCCAAGCTCCTTCCCTGGGAACTACAAGCAGCATCAGGCTACTGTAGCTTTGAACAGTGTCTGTGAGCATCTGTGTTTTATCTTGATTTATTTTGTGCATTTGCTAGCAAGATGTGTCCTAAGGTATCACAAAAGCCTAAGGGAGATTATTTTTGGAGTCTGGGAATACTCAAAAAATTTTCCATATAAATTAATGGTAATTGCTTCCTTGCTTTATGCCATTTTGGCTTAAGGTAGGTTTCATAGGAATGCTCTACGTTCAGATAGTAGGGGAGATCTGTAATGATTTATACTAAAATTTAAGTGATTAAAAATAAAAATACATATATACTGCACAAGTAGATAATTACATTTAATCAGCAAGATAATAATGAACCACAGGGTACAAATTGTGAGGAAGTGAGAGTTGATGCACTCTTGCTACTTTCAGCCTCCACCACATTACCAATCTACATCATATACACCTGGGCTTCTACTCCATCCTACAGCCCACTGTCCATCTTGGACAGGTCCACAATCCCTCATCCAAAATTCCTGAAACTAATTCAAAATTTTTCTGATTTTAGGAAGGTACATTTTACCCAGCACTCCAGCAGGATCTAGGGCAGCACCGTGTAATCAAACACATGAATATTTCTGCAGCAAAATGCATGAATATTCACATTAAATGGAATAAAGAAAGACTATAAATAATCTCACATCAGTTCAGGTCAGATTTATGAGCCTGAAAAAACATTCTGTTTTCTGAGCTTTTAGGATTTTTAAATAGTAGGAAAAGGACTATAGATTTGTGTTACCACATTGTATCCAATCTGCTCAGTCCCTGCTGGAGAAATGACAATGGCTCCCTTATCTGCCATATTCAAATACAACACTAATTTCTATACCAGTCTAGAAATGGCAACACCTTTGGAAATTACTTACTCAAACTCCTTACCTCAAAGCCCAGAAAAGATGGAATAACTTGCTTAGGGTCATACTGTTACCACTGACAGGGATGAAACTAGAACATGCAGGTCTCCTATCTCCCAGGCCTACTGCTTGTTTGTTGGTTCATTCACTCATTTGATCTCTCAATTCAAAGTGATTCTTTTTAGCTTTTTTATGATAGTGAAATAATTATAGACTCACAGAAAGTTACAAAAATAGAATAGGGTCCTACGTATCTTCATCTGGCTTTCCTCAGTATATAGCTGTAATACAGTATGAGAACCAAAATTAACATTGGTACATTAGTTAGTGTTAACAAAACTACAGAACTAGGGCACCTGGGTGGCTCAGTCAGTTAAATGTCCACCTCTTGGTTTTGGCTCAGGTAGTAATCTCATGGATCAAGCCCCATGTCAGACTCTGCACTTGGGTGGGGCGGGGGGGGAAGGGGGGTTTCTGCTTAGATTCTCTCCCTCTGACCCTCCCCCTGCTCTCTCTCTAATAAATACGTTAAAAACCTTTAAAAAACTAGGGACTCCTGGGTGGGTCAGCGGTAGAGTGTCTGCCTTTGGCTCAGGGTGTGATCCCAGAGTCCCGCATCATCGGGCTTCCTGCATGGAGCCTACTTTTCCACTTGCCTGTGTCTCTGCCTCTCTCTCTCTCTCTCTGTCTCTCTTGAATAAATACATAAAATCTTTAAAAAAAAAAGACTTAAAAAATTATAGACCTTATTCCATTTTCAGCATTTTTCTTAACCTGTGTTCATTTGTGTATATGAGTGTACAGTTCTAAGCACCTACACCCAAGTACAGATTCACAAAACCACTATCAGAATCAAGATACCGAAATGTTCCATCACCACAAAATACATCTTTGTATTTACACCCTCTGCTCCCCACACTGTCCTGGACTCTAGCGAGCACTAACCTGTTCTCTAACTCCATAGTTTTGTCATTTTGAGAATGTTGTATAAATGGAATCATACAGTTTTGTAGGGGTCCAGGGCAGGCTGTCCCGCGACTGGCGACTTTGGCATGAACATCATTTTGAGTTCAAAGCAATCAAACCAGCAGATCAAGGAAAAGCTCTTTATCTCCCCTCTCACCTGTGAGCACATACCAGGAAGAGAGCTATTAACAAAGATTCCTCTTTACCTAAGAAATTTATTTGAGTAACACAACATTTGTTTCCCAAACATCTCCTTTCACCTTCCTCTAAAGGTCTTCCTCCTCTTTGCAATACCCAGATTCCACCCCTCTCCTTAGCTCATATAACCATCTCCTTGCTTCATTATCTTTGGAATTTCAAGTCCTTATGGATTTCCCATGCATATGCTATTAAATTTTATTTTCTCCTGTTAATCTGCCTCACATCATTTTGATTCTTAGTCCAGCTAGAAAGACCTTGAAAGGTAGAATAAAGTCTTCCTTTCCAACAATATATAAACTTCTGAGATGGACTTTTTCTTTGTGGTAAAATTCACATAAAAATTACCATCTTGGGGATCCCTGGGTGGCTCAGCAGTTTAGCACCTGCCTTTGGCCCAGGACATGATCCTGGAGTCCTGGGATCAAGTCCCATGTCAGGCTCCCTGCGTGGAGCCTGCTTCTCCCTCTGCCTGTGTCTCTGCCTCGTTCTGTGTCTCTCATGAATAAATAAATAAAATCTTAAAAAAAAATTACCATCTTGATTACCCATTTTTAAGTGTACAGTTCAGTATATTCACAATGCTGTGCAGCTGAGCTCCAGAACTTTTTCATTTTGCAAAACTGAAGCTCTATGCCCATTAAATGACAACTTCCCATTTCCCCCTCCTTCCAGCCCCTGGCAACCACCATTTTACTTTCTCTGACTACCTAGATATCTCATATCAATGGAATCATACAGTATTTGTCTTTTTTGTGACTGGCTTATTTCACTTAACATAACATCCTTAAGGTTCACCATGTTGCAACATGTGCCAGAATTTCTTTTTTAAGGCTGAATAATATTCCATTATATGTACCTAACATTTTGTTTTTCCATTCACCTACTGATGGACATCTGGGTTGCTTCCATGTCTAAGCTATTTTGAATAATGCTGCTATGAACATAGGTGAACAGATGTCTCTTTGAGACCTTGCTTTCAATTTTTTTGGATGTATATACCCAGAAGTGAAATTGTTGGATCATCTGGTAATTCTTTTCATTTTTCTAAGGAACCACCATACTACAGTCTGTAGTGGCTTTTTTACATTCCCACCAGTAGTGTGGATTGACTTATTCCATTCAGCACAATTTTTTTTCTAGATTCATTCAAATTGTTATATGAATAAACAGTTTGTTTTCATTGTTGAGCAAGATTTCATTGCATGGCTGCAACACTGTTCAACAATTCATCATTGAATGACATTTGGGTTATTTCCAGTTTTTGGTTATTACATATAAAGTTGCTATAAACATTTGTGTATAGGTTTTGACATAAGTTTTTACTTCTCTGGAATAAATTCTCTGGAGTGTGATTGTAGGGTTGTATGGCAAGTGTATGTTTAATTTTATAAGAAACTGTCAAGCTGTTTCTCAGTGTGGCTGTACCATTTTTACATCACCATCAGCAATGTTAAAAGAAATCTAGTTTCATTTCTCTACATCTTCACAAGGACTTCAGATTGTCAGTATTTTACATTTTAGCCTAATAGGTATGTAGCAGTTATCATGGTTTAAATTTGCATTCTTCTAATGGCCAATGTTACACATGCTTACCTGGCTAATGTTATACATGCTTACCTGCCACCTTTTCATACACTTACTTGTCATCTTTACAGGCTCTTTTTGCTCATTTTCTAAGTGTATTCTTTATTTCTTACCACTGAGTTTAGAGTTCTTTACATATTCTGCACACAAGTCCTTCAGATAATAGATTTACAAATATTTTCTCCTAATTTCTGGCTAATTTTTTTTAAAAAGATTTAATTTATTTATTCATGAGAAACACAGAGAGAGAGGCAGAGACATAGGCACAGGGAGAAGCAGGCTCCTCACAGGGAGCCTGATATGGGACTTGACCCCAGGACCACGACCTGAGCTAAAGGCAGACGGCTCAACCGCTGAGCCACCCAGGCACCCTGTGGCTAATTTTTTGTTCTGTTAACATTCTATTTCATTCTTTTATGGAGCAAAGACTTTAATTTTGATGAAGTAAAATCCCTGATTTTTTTCTCTTATGAAATGGGGTTTTGGTGTTATGTCTAGTAATTGTTTACCTAGCCCCAGATCCTGGAGGTGTTTTCCTATGTTTTCTTCTAAAAGTTATGTAGTTTTATATTTCACATTTAAATTCATGTTATATTGGGGTGTCTGGGTGGCTCAGGTGGTTAAGCATGTGATTTCAGCTCAGGTCATACATAATTACAGAGGTCAGGGATTGAGCCCCACATCAGGCTCAGCTGGGAGTCTGCTTCTCCTTCTCCCTCTGCCTACTGCTCCCCTGGCTTGTGTTCTGTCAAATAAATAAATAAACAAATGTTTTTTAAAATTTATTTTATATTGTTCTCACAGGTATCCATTTTCCTTCTTTTTTGTTTTTTTTTTTTTTTTGAGATGTGAAATTTAGGTCAGGGTTCATTTTTTTTTTTTTTTTTTGCCAATGATACCCAATCATTCCAGAACCTTGCTGAAAAGACTATTGTCCCTCCATTGAACTGCTTTTGCACCTTTTTCAAAAATCAATTGGGCATATTTGTGTTGATCTATTTCTGGGTTCTCGTCTATTCCTCTGCCAATACCACACTGTCTTGATTAATAAAATTATATCTAAGACTTAACATTAGGTAGAATGATTCCTCCTATTTTTTTTTCCCTAACATTGTTTTAGCTATTCTTGTTCCTTTCTTGCTGCTCATTTTACTTTACTGCATTTGCTTTTCAGGTCCTCCCTACACTCAGTAGAAACAGGAGAACCTGGGGAAGAAAGGAGAAAAAATGGATCACAAACGAAACAATAAAATATTACCCATGTAATATCTATCCACCTATCCTAAGGACATCTCAATTTCTTCATTAATGATTCTCTTCTGTTCCAGGCCACTTCAGTGTCTCTAAATGAAATAGCTAATATACTGCCACTACTCATTAGCCACAAGTCATTTACTTCCTTCTGTTGTAAACATACTTGTGTCCAACACAATGTCTATTTATCAGGGAACATGATCCATGTTTTAGGCTTCTTTATATTCCTCCATAAGCTTCAAAGCATTGAGCTAATTAATTGAGGATTTAAAAAATCTAATTGGAGCTTACAATCTAAAGATCCTAGGAAACCTAGAAGAACAGGGTAAAAATTAGCTAACGGCTACACTGTTCCTAGTAATCAGATCATTAGTTCACCAAATCTCAAGATTTTAAATTTAAACTTTTTTCAAAGATTTATTTATTTATTTGAGAGAGAGATAAAGCTTGCCCACAAAAGTGGGAGGGACAGAGAGAGAGAGGGAGAATCTGAAGCAGACTGTGGGTGGACCCAATTCAAGGCTCAATCTCAGGACCCTGTGATCACCACCTAAGCCCAAATCAAGAGTCTGGGGCTTAAGTGACTACACCGCCCAGGCACCCCAAGATTTTAAATTTAATCTCACTTCTGAATCTGTTAGAGTACACTTCTAGGCTCTTTCTCCTTTTCTTGATGAGATGGCTTAGGTAAAGAAACAGAAGGTAGTGAATAATAAATTACGGTGATTTCTTTTTTTTTTTTCCCCCTGCTGTTTGCCAAAAATGCCACCCTTCACCTAAATTTTAGGGTATTTAGACATGATTCATCTCTAACTTACCATGTAGGTTTAAACAAAATGTAAAATGACCCTCGGGGTTAAAATATTGATTTAAGTAAGTAATAGAAACTCAAAATATAAAACGAAACTGTAAAAGAATTTACCAAGTCCAGTATCCTATATCTAACTAAATCAACTACAAGGGGTCTTTATGTCCTTGGTTAACATACTGACAGCATCTTCCTCTTAATTATCAATGCTTTGCTGATAAGATGTCAACAAAGTAAGGTGTACATCATTAGAAAAGATATAGTGCTTGATCCATGTTTTTAGCTATAATTTACAATAATCATGGTCGGCCTACCCTATGGATCAACTGCCTGCTCCACTGCTATATAAGAGGTAAATATAGGACTTCCTCCCCCAAAGTTTTTTGTTCACTGACCGCCTGTGAGTTCAGACTGTTTAAATAATTTGTGATACACTATCAAAGTATAATAAAACTACATGCACAATATTAGCTCTTTCTTTTCTCACACAATAAAGCAATTCATATATGTTACCATAACATTTTTGCTGTTTTGTTCCTCTCCACTTCTTTCACTGTAGTATGGTACTGGGTATGTGGGGCAGGCTACAACCAGGAAATTTTTAGAGCCATTATTCTTACAAGCTTTCATCTAGTATATCTCTGGCAGCTTCAGAAGGGATCTTCTCCAACACCCCACCTGATTTTCTGGCAACTAAGTAGATGAATTACAATCCTCAGAATATAACACAATAATAAGGCCTTTTCCAGCTCTGCCATTTCCACTTCAGTGTTTTATTATAAAGACTACAATATGTGCAATGCAATGTACTACTATAAACTCTACCAACACTACAATTCCCACCACACAGTGAACCCCGCTATGTGATTAGCAAAAACTAAGAAACTTCAGGGTTCTAGCACTGTGAGAACATGGTGTAACCTGAACTCAGACACTGCTCACGAGAGTATCAGCTGGTACAATCACTTTGGAAAACAATTTGCTATTATTTACTAAAACTGAACATGTGCATACACTCTTGCATCTATTCTCTCAAGACAAGTACACCTGGAAACTTGTAAGCACGTTCACAACATTTTTTCATAACACAAAAATGCAAACCACCTAAATGCGGATTGAAAGATGACTACGGCATAGTCACATGATAGGATTTCATACAACAGTGAAAAACTAATCAAGTACAATTAAACACAACATATATAAGTCTTAGGAACAATTGCAAATAAAAAAGTAAGCATAGCAGACTGCAAGCAACAAGCTACCATATTTGTAAGTTTCAAAAGTGAGATTTTAATATGTTATTATTTAGAGAAACACCAATATTTTTAAAAAGGAAGAATAAACACAGAATCCAGTACACAGGGAGTCAGGGACATGGACTGGGGAGTACAGATAATTTCAAAAGGATTGGTAGTTATAGTTTTTAAATTGGATAGTAAGCTCATTCATTACTAAGCTTTAAAACATTTAAGTACGTGTCTGTGTGTGTTGACTGCATATCATCTAAAAATCTACAGAGAATTAATATTCCAGCTACAGGACAAGTGTAGCCCACTCATAAGATGACATTTCTGATCCTGGAAACAATGCCAACAAGTAAAATCACTTTATTATTGCTATTTGGTAACTTCTGTAGTAACAAAGAAATGACAGTTGTGTCATAAAAAATTATCGCAAGGGTGTGAGCAAGGGAAGTGGGAGTAGCTATAAAAGGGCAATGGAGGGGATGCTGTAGTGATAGAAACGTTCTGCATCTTGACCATATCAATGTCAATAATCTACCTGTGATACTGTACCATAGTTGTGCAAGACGTTACCATAGGGAGAAACTGGGTAAAGGGTACACTGGAGGGCAGCTCCAGTGGCTCAGCAGTTTAGTCGCCGCCTTCAGCCCAGGGTGTGATATTGGAGACCCGGGATTGAGTCCCACGTCCGGCTCCCTGCATGGAGCCTGCTTCTCCCTCTGCTTGTGTCTCTGCCTCTCTCTCTCTCTGTGCCTCTCATGAATAAATAAATAAAATCTTTAAAAAAAAAAAAAAGGGTACACTTGATCTCTGTATTATTTCTTCCAACACTATGTGAATCTACAATACCTCAAAATAAAAGTTTAATTTAAAAAAAAAAAACAGGTGGGGTGTCTGGGTGGCTCAGTTGGTTTAGCATCTGCCTTCAGCTCGGGACATGATCTCAGGGTCCTGGGATCAAGTCCCATGTGGGGCTCCCTGCTCAGTGGGGAGTCTGCTTCTCCCTCTCCCTCTGCCCTTCCCCCAGGCTCATGCTCACTTGCATGCTCTCTCTTTCAAATAAATAAATAAAATCTTTAAAGAAGAAAACATGAAAAAACAAAGATAATTTTTATCTAGGGTTTCTTTACCTTGGTACATTAATTCTTCATTGTAGGGGCTGTGCTGGGCATAATAGGGTGTTTACAGCATCCCTGGTCTCTACCTACTAAATACCAGGGCATGCCCCAGTTATGACATCTCCATATACTACCAAATGTTCCCGAAGGGGTAAAATTGCCCCATCTGAGAACTACAGCTCTATTTACAAAATCAAAGAAGAGCTGTGGAAGCGTTCCCAGTTTAAGGAGACAAAAGAGACATGACAACTAACAGTAATATGTGATCCTAGCCTAGATCCTGTACTAGAAAGAATACTATAAAGAACATTTCTGGGTCAATTAAGAAATCAGGAATATCAATAGTAGATTAATAAAAGTATTGTAGCAATATTAAATGTGCTTAAATTGATTACTATAAAGAATATTGCTATGTTGGGGCACCTGAGTGGCTCAGTGGTTGAGCATCTGCCTTTGGCCCAGGGCATGATCCTGGGGTCCCGGGATTGAGTCCCCGCATGGGGCTCCCCGCTGGGAGCCTGCTTCTCCCTCTGCCTGTGTCTCTGCCTCCCTCTCCGTGTCTCTCATGAATAAATCAAATCTTAAAAAAAAAAAAAAAAAAAAAGAATATTCCTATGCTTAGGAAATACATGATGTATCTAGGCATAAAGGACCATGATGTATGTAATCTACTCTCAAATGATTCATTAAAAATGTACTTTACATGTATATGTAAATTGTATGTATATATGTATAGGATAGGAGAATGTATAGGTATATATGTATATATATGTGTAGGATATGTATAGGATAGGCGAATCAATCAGGTGTGTTACTACTTTTATTCTTGCAACTTTTCAGTATGCTTGAAATCATTTACAAACAAAAAGGAGTTTTGCTTGTTTGTTTTTACTGGAAGCATACATTGTGGTCTTGAAATCCTAATGGCAAGTTTCACAGAAGTCCAGCATAAAGTGATAAAAATCCCAAGAGGATAGCGACCGACCTGCCTTAAGCCTGGGATACTCGTTGTAAAGAACTGCCTACCTTCGGCATTATCTCCCCCACGCCATTCTTTCTGGAGGAGACCCCTGGAACAGTGCGGAACGGAAAAAATCAGTCTTTTTAAAAGACTATTTCTAGGGGCAGCCCGGGTGGCTCAACCCAGGGCGTGATCCTGGAGTCCCAGGATCGAGTCCCACGTCGGGCTCCCTGCATGGAGCCTGCTTCTCCCTCTGCCTGTGTCTCTGCCTCTCTCTCTCTCTCTGTCCCTCATGAATAAATAAATAAAATCTTAAAAAACAAAACAAAACAAAAAGACCATTTCTAGAAAAGTGACTCAAACCCACATCCCTGCTCGATTTCTCTACAATTCACCGAGGCATCTTTGCTCCTGATTAATGAAGGAGCAGAAATGCGAAAAGAAGTACAGGTGTCTCTCGAAAGAAAACCACTTATCCGCTCGGCTGGGCAGGTGGAGGAAGAAAGTTAAGGTAAGTGGAATCGAGGGGAGACAACATCGAATGTCTAGGAGAGCGAAGGAAAGGGGAAAAAAAAAAAAAAAAGATAAAAAGAAGTAAGCAGGGAGCCCGTCTGAGCGCGGCGGGCAGTGAGCGTGAGCCAGGAAGCAGGCCTCGAGGGGCGCGAGTGCGTCGGGGGCAGAGGTAGCTCACCTGGCCGTGGTAAGCAGAGGGTGCTGGGTCCCCACCAGCTTCCGCACCTGCAAAGCGATGTTGCTGAGCTCGTCGCTCAGCAGGCAGCGGAGGCTCATGAAGGACGTGGGGTAGCCCACAATCTTCTCCGCCTCTGACACCACTTGGTTCCAGTGGGCCGGGGACCTAGAGGGCCGCTCACGCCCGGAGCCCACCGAGGAGACGGGACCGAGCGCCGGGAACCGCCACAACCGACGCGGGGGACCCGACGCCCCAAGATAACCGGGCAAGCGCAACAGCAGCTTCCGAAGGCTCATAGTTTGAGTCTGGGAGTGTCAGGGACTTGAGGGGGGCGGAGGTGGGGGACGGGGAGGTGTCCGGAGGTGGCGCGGGGAAGAAACCGGGGGCAGAGGAGGAACCTGCAGGAACTAGCAGGAAGCGGCAACTCTTGAGCCTCCCGTGAGTTCCGGGAACCGTGACCAGAAGCGAACGTTCGCGGCAGCTTCCCAGCGCTTCGGGCTGCACGAACAGTCTGAACTCAGCACTGCCCCCCGGCCATCTGAGTACCAAAAAAAAAAAAAAAAAAAAAAAAAAAACCCACAGCAGCCTCCTAAATGGGGGGCGCCATATTGGCGAGGCGGAATACGGTCTGTCGTAAAGACAGAGGCGGGCAGTTCAAGAGAGAAGGATGTTCCTCGCTTTACGGCGAGGTCGTGAGCGCTCCGAAAGGGGCGGGGCTTCGGAGGAGAACTCCGGAAGGCGAAGGGGGTGTAGGGCGGGAGCTTAAGCTCCTCCCACTCCGCTCTGCACCCAAAATTGGGAAGACGTGGGGTTCCCGGGAGTGGGGTCGCGTGGGGGCGCGGGGGCGCTGCGGAGTGGTGCTTGGGCCGCGGCGGGTCCTCAAGGGCATGCCCGCTCACCGAGTGCGCGCGGGAAGATGCATGTGACGGGCGAGGGTCGGGGTGCGAGGGCGTGGGGCGGAGGTGCGGGCCCTCCGGGGGCGCGCAGGGCGGCGCGGGTCCGGGAGCTGCGGGCCTCCCGCCGCTCGGCAACCGGACGCCACGTCTGGGCGCGGGGCCCTCAGTCCCCAACCAGACGACAGGTGGCGTGGCCCCGCAGAAAGGGCCCTTTTCCCCCCAAGGAATGCCCTCGATCGACCTTTGTCTAGCACCTGCCGGTCCTCGGGCCCCCGCCAGGGCGCAGGGAGGCCCCGCGCCCGGCCCCCCCCCCCCTCTCTCTTTTTTCTTTGCAAGGACACGCGCGGTTTGCCACCCAGGATTCAAAAACTAGTGCTTTTCACCGACAGCAGCTCATTTCGTAGCCCTTTTGCATCCTCAAAACCACTCCCGTTAAAGAGTATTTCAACCTGGTCTGGTGTGAGGAGACCGAGGCACGTCCACGTCGTATAGATTGGCAAAGGCCACACCAGACAGGCATGTTACCCCCAGGCTATCTGGTTCCTGAATCCCATGCTCGGAACCACAGCTTTTTGATTTTTTTTTTTTTAAGATTTTATTTATTTATTCATGAGAGATCCAGAGAGAGGGGCAGAGACACAGGCAGAGGGAGAGGGAGAAGCAGGCTCCATGCAGGGAGCCCAACGCAGGACTGGATCCCGGGTCTCCGGGGTCACGCCCTGGGTCACAGGCTGCACTAAACTCCTGAGCCCCCCGGGCCGCCCCAGAACCACCGCTTTATGCTAAGTAACCAGCTACAACCACTCTGCTCTTCATTGCAGGCGATGTGGTTATCATTCAAGTGATGCTGCCTTTTCTTTTTTCAGGTATGTCTAGTATCCTGCCCCTTGTCGCATCACCCAAAAGAAGTATTAAAAAAAAACAACAACAACCCTTGTTAGGGGTGCCTGGTGCCTCAGTGGGTCAGGTGGTGTTCGGGGAATCCCGGGATCCAGCCCAGCCCCCGGCTCCCCACTGAGCGTGGAGTCCGCTTCTCCCTCTCCATCTGCCGTCCCTGTCCCTTGCTTGGGCTCTTGAATAAATACATAAATCCGTGTTAATAATGAAGGATATGTTACCCAGTTTTACATTCTTAAAAATAGCTTCAACTTTCAATTTTTTTTTGAAAGATTTTATGTATTTATTCATGAGAGACACACAGAGAGAGGCAGAGACCCAGGCAGAGGGAGAGGCAGGCTCCATGCAGGGAGCCAGACGCAGGACTCGATCCCAGGACCCCGGCTGGGGTCACAACCTGAGTCAAAGGCAGAGAGGCTCAACCGCGGAGCCTCCCAGGCGCCCCTAAAATGCTTTCAAATTTATGATTGATATTTTTAAAATTAGTATCATACACAATACTGGGCTAGACTCTGGCTGGCTACATATAAAAATTCAGACTTCAAAAAAGGGCGAATTAAAGAGTAATTATTCACTTTAAAGAAAGATGCTTTTCTCTACAAATGTTTTAGTCTCAGACTCCCTTTGAATGGCAAATTTTCCTTGTGATTTTAAAAAATGCGATTTTATTTCCAAAAATTCAGTTTAGGCATAACTTTTCAGGGGTACATTTTAGATGAATTATGCTTGTTGTAAGTGTTAAACGCAGTCTTTGCCCACAAAATAAGTAAGGCAAGCTGAAGTTGAAAATAATTCCTGTGGAAGAGATAACAAACTCCTGGCAATAAAATTCAGCTCTGTTCTAGATGAAAATAAACGTGGAGAGTGAGATACCTTACTATTTCAAAAAGTTCCAAGGCCTGAGCTTCTGGGTTATCCAAGGTGAAAGAAGTCATGAAAAAATGAAGAGAGATAAAGACTGAATGTGATAGATTGTGCACCTGAGGCTGTTTCTTCAAAATCATGGAACCTTAAGACCAACTTTCCATGCAATTTTCTTAATACCAATTCACAGCATGTACTTTAATTTCTCCACAGAAGCCAAATGCATTATTCTCTGGTCATACTCTATTAACCAAGTTTTTGATTATTCATGGGACTTTGGTCCCATTTTACTTTAAATAATCAGCACTTTCCTTTATACTTACAGTTAAAAGGTTGCATTATACCTAATGATAATCAGTTTTTAGAAGGTTAAAATGGTATTTATTCTTTAATCTTCCAGATAAATATATAACTCCTTGGAGTCTTTCTGACTACAGAGATTTCTGAGTTGATTGTGACTTTTGGAGGAGCAGGGAGAGAAAGTATCTGTGACTCCGTCATTCTTCTGCCACTGGTAATAGTCATTTTGCAGATGTCTGTGAATATGTGCACAAAGAAAGAATATAGCAGGGGTTCTCAACCTTGGTTCTACTGACATTTGAGGGCATGGAAGTCTTTGTTTTGGAGGGAGGGCTATCCTGTGTGTGGTAGGATGTTTAGCATCATCCCTGACTTCTGCTCACTATAAGCCAGCAGTACCCCTGTCCAGGTTGTGACAAGCCAGTGTGTCTCAGGACAGTGCCAAGTATCTCCTGGGAGCAAAATCACCCATGGGAATATAGGGAAATGGGAAATGCTGAAAACAAACAAAACCAAAACAAATGAACAAGAAACAAGTATTATTGATGGCATGGACTCCCACAAAGTTAGCAAAAGAAGAGGTCCTGGGTATGAGTACCCCTACGAGTTAAAGTGGTGACTTCACAATCTGGAAACTTTCAGCCATACACAGGGACTTCTCCATCTCCTTGGATTTGGGGGTGTTTGGGAGATAGCAAGCTGACAAAATATAGTCATTGTTCCTCCTCCACTTTTCTCAGGATCCTGACATTGGTAAAGTACCAGTAGATTTCATTTACTGTCCTCTCTGCATTCTGCTGACCTTAGAAACAAGTGAAGTTAGGGGATGCCTGGATGACTCAGATGGTTAAGCATCTACCTCGGGCTTAGGTCATGATCCTGGGATTGAGTCCCACACAGTACTCCCTGCTCAGTGGGGAGTCTGTATCTCCCTCTGCCTCTCCCCCTGCTTCTGCTTTCTCTCTCTCTCTCTTAAATGAATAAATAAAAATCTTTAAAGGAAAGAAACAAGTAAAATTATATTTAATGTCCTTTTCTTTGGCTGGAAACCTAAACCAGCCTTTGGAAGTACAAGGTCTTAACAAGAATGATGTATGCTTTGGGCTTTGGCATTTCCATGGTTAGGTGAGTAGAAATAGAGAGGGACACGGCAGCCATCCTTTTTCTACCATCCTCAACACAATCACCCATTGTTTATGCTAAGACAATTCCGCCAAAAGCAGTCGAAAAGCACTTTGGCACATTTTGGGGGAGAATGACAAAAGGAGGCAAGTAATGAGATTATCAACAACCCAAGAGTTTGACCATCTTACTAGGCTGCAGACTGTGGAGAACAGGGACAGCACATATCACCAGTGAGATTGTAAAATAGTTCATAGCATCTATGGAAGGAAATTTGATAATCCCTAGGAAAATTACATATGCATTTATACTTTGACCCAGAAATCCCAATTCTAGGAACTCTTTCCAAAATACAAAATGTATGCACAAGGTTATTTATTGCAATATTATTTGTAATTGCAAAAGATTAGAAATAAACCAAACAACCACAAGTAGGGAAGTGGTTAAGTAAACTGGAGTAGATCCATATAGTGAAACACACTGTGTAATTCTGAAAAAGAGTGAAGAGCATCTTTACACTGATGTAACATGAGCTCCAGAACATGGGTTAGCTTTAAAACAATAACAGCAACAACAACACCAAAAAAAAAAAAAAAAAAAAAGGAATGAGTCCTTTAGAGGCATGGCAGATTTCAGATTTCAGGTCTGGGACAAGAAATGTACATGATGAGCCTGGGACACCCTGTTGTGCCAGAAATCAGGGAATCTATAGTCCAAAGTCTAATGGGTCAGGGCAAAGGAACCAAGGGATCAGCATAGAGGAGGTCCCAGTAGCTGAAAAAGGGACAATCTGAACATCAAAACAGAGTAAGAATTACAAGTGATTGAAATTCACTGATGATGTGTAAATCCTTGAGCTCATTATGAGACATAACAAGGACAATACTCTGAATATTTCCAATATCATGAAAGAATTGAACATTTATCCTGCCATCCTGTAGGAAGCATATTTAGTGGTGTCTTAGTCTGGCTTACCCCCTTGAAAACTGAGCCTGAGACAAGGGCTTACTTTTAGGTAGTTTATTTTGGATTGTGATCTCAGGAAGCAGCAGTTGATGACTAGGGATTGTGAACCAGAGGAGATCTAATACGGGGGTGTCTCTGAGTTAGTCATCACTATGGGCAGTGAAGCCCTGTGCCTGCTGGGGCTTTTTGAGTTGCCACATAGAATATACTTCATAATTGTCAGCTTGATGCAAGAGAGGAGCCGTTGTTGACCAGCTCCCAGCTCCTGTTGGTCCAAATTTCCCCTTTGGGGCATTAATCCCCTTACACTTCTAAGCTGCCATGAGAGTGCCAGGCACATATCCCACCCTCATGGAGTCAGAGGACCTCAGGGAGCAGAATGTGACATGTGCGCAGTGCATATGTGGAGAAATGCTGTCGGGTTACCCCTACAGGAAGCAGGTTACTTCAGTAATGGCTCTAGCGAGAGGCAGGCTGAGAGGACGTGAAACAGGGAACAAGTCACTTCTAATAGACAGTCCAAGTTGATGAGGGAAGGCTCTTCCTAATAATTCCATCTAATAAAAGAGAAAGAAAAGATAGAAATAAGAAATCACCATATTGTGATTCCTCATGGAATAATCAAGTCAGGCAACAATTATCAAAAGATGAGAGGCTGATGGGAAAGAGCAGAAGAGCAGCGGAGACATCACTTGCAACCACTAACTGATCTCAGCAACACTAGGCATGGGGGGTCCACACAGCTGTGCCTTCTGATGAGGTGCATTGTGAAGTACACAGCACCACCTAGGAAATATTTTTGCCAAAATAGTTGAATCTAAATCTCATAAAGCTGGTAGGTCTAACTTCCGATTTTCTGGAAATATAGAAAGGAATGGAAGTTCTTAAAAGAACTTCACAAGGAAACAGACTAATCCAGCTGACTTGACTGGGTTTCTTCAACAAGACAAGGGGATAAGATGAGATCCCCTTGGGGGATCCTTGGAGTCCTTGGAAAAGGACTCCTGTAGATTGAGATTTTGAGAGGCTCACAAACCAAGTGTTATTTGGATCTTGATTCTAATAAACCAACTGTGAGAAGTAAATTAGGAGGCAATTAAGGAAATTTGAATTATAGTTTTGGTATATTAGACATCACAAAGGAATCCTTAATCTTATGTGTGTGTCTATTAGAGATTTTCTGTATTTTTAAGTAAAGCATACTAAAGTATATATAGAGAAAACAATACAATGTCAGGAATTTTCTCTAAGACACTTCTGGAGGGAAAAAAAAAACAGATAAAGCAAGTATGCTGAAATCTACAAAATTGTTGATTCTGGATAATGAGTATATGGCATTCATTACACTATTCTATTTTGTATATGTTTGAATATTTTCATAATAAAATACTTTTAGGGCAGCCCCGGTAGCTCAGCGGTTTAGCGCCGCCTTCAGCCCAGGGCATGATCCTGGAGACCTGGGATTGAGTCCCACGTTGGGCTCCCTGCTTGGAGCCTGCTTCTGCCTCTGCCTATGTCTCTGCCTCTCTCTCTCTCTCTCTTCTCTCTCTCTCTCATAAAAACATAATATCTTTTAAAAAATAAAATACTTTTAAAGAGGCAAGTAAATATCTTCATTCTTTTTTAAAAATGAAAGCAAATCAAATGACTTCCGTGAAGTCATGAAGCTGGAAAGCCGTGGAGGTAAGAAAGCTCAAACTCACTCCTTCCCATGTCCTATTATCTTCAGAATTGAATGCACTTACTTATTTATTCATTTATTTTCTAACCTCAAGTGCAGGTAATTGCTTCTTGACCCACTTTTATCAATGGTCCATACATTGTGCTTTTTTATTCTATTGTGGTGGTAAACAGCCTCCAGATGGTGCTCAGTGATCCCTACTCTTGGTGTTGTCCCGTTCCACATTGTCTTACGGTTGATCTGTGTGATCGATAGCATTTGGAAGAAGTGATGGTGTGTCACTTCTGATACTAGTTTTATAAAAGACGTTGCAGCTTGGGCTCTCTCTTGCTCATGCTCTCTCCCTCCATTCCTCTTTACCTCTTTATCCCCCTCACCCCCACCCCACACACATTACTTGCTCTGAGAGAAGCCATGCCATGAATAGTTCTATGGAGAGGCCCATGTGATGAAGAACTGAGCCTCGTGCCAACAACCATGTGCATGAGCTATCTTGGAAGTGGGTCCTCCAGCTCCTTCAGATACTGTAGCCCTGACTCATAGCTTGATTATAACCTCATGGGAGACCCTGAGCCAAAACCGCCCAACTAGGATGTGCATAGATTCCTGACCCTCAAAACTTTGTAAAATAACAAATGTTATTAATTTGCTAAGCTATGGGATAATTGGTTATACTGTAATGAATAACTAACACAATGATCTGACGATCTTTATGTGACACAACACATACAGGGAGCGATCACCAACACAGGAACTAGAATTGTCAGTGTGGACTTCTCCATCCTGTTCTCCTTTCTCAACCCAAAGTTATCTTGATCTGGAATCTTGTATTTATCATTCTCTATTTATCTATTATCTCTATTTATCATGGTTTTTATAAAAATAAGTTAATATATGCATATCTTGAAAGTATTTATGTATTTTTGTTATTTTTTTATCTTGAAAAGAGATTCCATGCTAAATGTAATTTCCTGTGACCTCTTTTCTTTGCTCAACATTATTTTATTGAGATTCACCCATTCAGTGTATATAGTGGCAGTTTATTTATTTTGACTGCTATAATATCCATTGAGTGAATATATCCACACTTCATCCACTCTCCTGTCAATAGACATTTGGATTGCTTCCAGATTTTTTTTCTATTATAGCAATGTTGTCATGAAGAGGTTTTACAAATGCCTCCAGGTTTATATGTCGAGAGTTTTATATATAGCATTGGAATGACTGGGTTGTAGGGTACATGAATATTCCACTTCAATAGTTAATGTCAAATAGCTTCCTAAGGTGGCTTTATCAATTCACATTTCTACTAGCTGTTTATGAGAGATCTTGTTGATCACATGCTCTCAACACTTGATATTGTTAGCCTTGTTAAAATTTCCAACAACAGGTATAAAATAGAATCTCATTACAGTATGGATCTGCATTCCCCTCTTCACTATGAAGACTACTGAATGCCCTTTCCCTCTTACAGATGAGTCCTCAAAGATGATGTGGGAAAGTATATATGACTACAATACTTCATTGTAATTTTTCTTTGGGGTTTAATTTTTTACTTCTTCCCTTTTTAGATCCCCACTCCCTGTGTACACAATAGCCCTTTCTTGCTATCTCCTTTTAATGTTCCAAGTGTTTGACCTTAGAACAACTGCAGTTAGGGAGGAAATAGACCAAGACCTACTCTCCTTTTTTCCTAGTTTCTCTCTCTATAGGGCAGCAATGTGGAATTGACTAGCAAGGGTGCTAGTTAATTTCACACTAGGATTAGCTCAACAGGGGAAGAACTTGGTCTTTTTCTATTACAAAGGCTCTTTCCAGGAGACTATTTTCTTTTAAGAACTTGGAATGGGGATCCCTGGGTGGCGCAGCGGTTTGGCGCCTGCCTTTGGCCCAGGGCGCGATCCTGGAGACCCGGGATCAAATCCCACATCAGGCTCCCAGTGCATGGAGCCTGCTTCTCCCTCTGCCTGTGTCTCTGCCTCTCTCTCTCTCTCTCTGTGACTATCATAAATAAATTAAAAAAAAAAAAAAAAAAGAACTTGGAATGACCAAAAAAAAAAAAAAATCAGCTAAGAAGGTTTTTACTTGAACATAGATGGCATTATAAAAGGTTAACAATCTGGGTTCTGCAGCTCTGTCCTGAATAACTGTATGGTCATAGGCTAGTCATTAACCTTTACGAGATTAAAAGTATTAATCTGTTAACAAAAATAGATGGTCTTTTGGGTCCAGTTAAGCATCAAAATCTTTTTATTCCATGAATGAAATTAACTAGTAGACTAATCTGATCCTTATGATCATTTCATTCTCTTGGTCTCTCATTCAACCAACGTGATTGATCTTGGCATTGACATAGATTGAAACTTGAGGTCCATAGGAAGATTTCAGGGAGGGCCCTGTTGTTCTTTAATTGTTTTGTTTGCCACTGCATCTGCATTCTTAGTAGTGTCTGCTGAAGAATAGACACCACATAAATATTTGTCGGTCAGTTGAATGAATAATGAATGGATGTACTACTTTATTCTTTATTCCCATGGTCACTCTACCATCACACTCAAATTCAGAAGTTATTTGAGTTGTATTTGGTTTGTCATAAATTCAAGAAGCCCAGGCTAAAGAATATCTCCATGACTACAAGTTGAGCTAGCTCTCCATTGCTATTTAAGCATTTCTTATGATGACGAAAAATCACCACAACCAATCAAAATCTCTGGGCTTAAGGACCAGGCATCAGTATTTTTCAAATACTCCTTGGGGGATTCTAATGTGCAGCCAGGGTTGAGAATTACTACTCTAGAAAAATTATAGTCTAGTCTTTTCCTATTATTTTGTGTTAGTTCTGTCTCTTTTACTCCCCTTCTCTCTCTTTCTTTCTTTCTTTCTTTCTTTCTTTCTTTCTTTCTTTCTTTCTTTCTTCTCTTTCTTTCTTTCTTTTTCTTTCTTTTCTTTCTTTCTCTTCCTTTCTTTCTTTCTTTCTTTCTTTCTTTCTTTCTTTCTTTCTTTCTTTCTTCTTTCCTTCTCTAGAAGAAATTCATAGGTCAGACTTCATTCCCTAGGGTTAGAGAAATTCTGACAGAATTATATGTATAGATGGGACGCCTGGGTGGCTCAGTGGTTGGGCATCTGCTTTCAGTGCAGGGCATGATCCCGGGGTCCTGGGATGGAGTTCCACATCAGGGTCCCTGTGAGGAGCCTGCTTCTCCCTCTGCCTGTGTCTCTGCCTTTCTGTTTCTCATGAATAAATAAATAAAATCTTTAAAAAAAGAATTGTATGTATAGAAAACCCCTCATTTTGTTGCATATAATGCATAAACAGATAACATCAGGTAAAAGGGAGTCAGGACACACTGCATTTATTATATGTATAAAGATTGACAACCTCAGACTATAGAGTTGGTAAAGCATTTTGTCAGTAACTGCTGTCCTATTGTAATAAATATCTTAAACTATCTGAAAATGTTTCCTCTGTCTTAAGATATAGGTTTTTTCCCTAAAATTGGAAAATATTGGGCAGCCCGGGTGGATCAGCGGTTTAGCACCTGCCTTCAGCCCAGGGCGTTATCTTGGAGACCCGGAATCGAGTCCCACATCGGGCTCCCTGCATGGAGACTGCTTCTCCCTCTGCCTGTGTCTCTGCCTCTTTCTCTCTCTCTCTCTCTCTCTCTCTCTCTCTGTGTCTCTCATGAATAAATAAATAAAATATTTATTTTTTAAAAAAGGAAAATATTTCATTCAGAGATGGATGTACCTAAGGGTGAACAATTAAATCAGCATGGTCAGTTAATTCAGAGAAATCACTTCACAAATTTACTGATAAAATTCAATCAAGTCATTCTTTTCATAAATTCAATGACCAATTCAGTAAAATAAGTGAGTTTAAAGCCCTTTGTAGACTCACAGCAATTCCTTTCTAGAAATAACCATTAAAAGTCCCCCAAATTAAAGTCACCAGATTCTAAGGCTATTTTGATGTAGCCCATAGATGAATCAACTTTTGCCAAATAAAGACAATGGGTCTGAACAGAAAGAGATTGAAAAAGAGAGAGCAAGAGAGGCTTCCATTATTAACCTTGGCAATATAGAAGCAGGGACATCAACTTGCTGGGCTGAAAAGAATTTACAAAAGACCATCTGAGAAGATCAGGTAATTAAGAAAAATCATGTAAGGTCATTTCCCAGAAGCTGACACCCAATTAAGAGAGATGTCATTGTCAACTACTATAGTGTCAGAGCGGTTTCTCAAAATTAATCCTGGTTTAAATCAATCAGAAGAGCTTGCGGTGATGTTTTCTGTTCTTTGAAATCGTGCCACTAGCATCTGTAATAAATATGTTTGAATATTATAGGGCTGGTATGACTACATTGCGAGTAATAGGTTTGAAGTGCATGACAAAATAAAAGGAGTCAATCCCTGTATTTTTCTAAGAATAAAAGAGTCGCAGTCTCAGAAGTCTAAACAAAGAACAAATCTACAAGACTTTTTCCATGGAGAGTGACAAAACTCCTTGTTTAAGTGATCAGACACAGGAACCAGACACCGTGAATTCATATCCCAACTTTACTATAAACCAGTAGTACAACATTGGGCAAATTATGTAATTTAGTCTCAGTACTGTGGTTTTCTTATGTGTCACATGGAAAGAACAATAATACCTATATCATTGGGTAACTTTTTTATTTTTAAAGATTTTATTTATTTATTCATGAGCTACACACAGAGAGGCAGAGGGAGAAGCGGGCTCCCTGCAGAGAGCCCGATGTGGGACTCAATCCTGGGATCACAACCTGAGCCCAAGGCAGACATTCAACCACTGAGCCACCCAGGCACCTTCAATGGGTAATTTTTAATAATAGCATGAGTTCATAAACATACTTATATCAGCACCTGGCACATAGTAAGCTTACAACACGACCTCCCATCATTCTCCACGATGAAACTGTAGGTCCTCATAACTTCAAATCACTTAAAAAAATACAGATATAAAGTGCTTTTACTCTTTTTATTTCTAGGAGAACAACTGTTTTTAATTCTAGAACAAATTGTACAATTTGCCTACTTAGGGTAAGCATGTATATATATACAAAAGACAATTGAAATGCTCTGTTATTTGTGTATACTGTGGTGATGCAGTTTTAAGGACATTCTGAATTATATGGCTTAGAACTTATTTTATTTTAAAAATTGATTCACCGTTGAAGACATCTTTTTTTTTTAAAGATTTTATTTATTTATTAATGAGAGACACACAGAGAAGTAGGCTCCTTGCAGGAAGCCTGACATGGGACTCGATCCCAGGACCCAGGGATCACAACCTGAGCCAAAGTCAGACACTCAACCACTGAGCCACCCAGGTGTCCCTGAAGACATCTTCTGAGTTCGACTTTTCTTAAATTGCAAACTCCCTGAAAACAGAGGTGGTGTCACCTCCTTCTCCTTCCTCAGAGGAGGTAAACCAGCCTTTGCTTCATTACCAAGAGTTTTTTTTTTTTTTTTTTAGATTTTTACTTATTTATTTTTGTGAGAGAGCACCAGTGGGGATGGGGTAGAGGGAGAAGCTGACTCCCCACTGAGCAGGGAACCCCATACGGAGCTCCATCCCAGAACCTTGAGATCATGACCTGAGCTGAAGGCAGACACTGAATGGACTGAGCCACTCAGGTGCCCTGAGTTAGACTTTATTATAGTCATCTTTTTGTGGTGTTTTTAAATGAGTATTTTATTTTCTTTTTGCTTTTTTATTATAGTGTTTAAACTTCACACAAAAGTAGAAAAAAAATAAGATAGTGAGCTTCTATGTACATATTATCCAGTTTTGGAAATTACCAACATTTTGTACTTCCCTTCCCAATAAAGCCAAAGTATTTTGAAGCAAATCTCAGATATCATATTATTTTGCCTGTAAATATTTCCAAATTTGTTTATAAGAAATAAAATTTTCCATTTTTAAAAAAGTAACTATAATGCAATTGCGCCTAACAAAATTTCCAAAATTCTTAATATTCAAATTGTCTCAAAAATGTTTTTATATAGTTGATATGCCTAAATCAAGATCCAATCAAGGTGAAATGCATTGCTTAAGTTGTAAGTGTTTGATTTTAGATTTTGGAAGATGTTTTAGCTTTATACTTCTTCTAGAAGGAAATGAATGACCACAGCTGCAATTTGAGTGAAATCATTATAACAGAGTAGAGAAATCTAGAGTAAGAAATGGAGCCCTCACAATAGGTTTGGGTTTTACTTTTAATACTGACCTAGGGACCTATTTCATGACATTAGATTCTTTTGCTACTGTAGAAAGAAGAAAGATTATCATTTTCAAGTACGTGTTTTATAGGAAGCATGCGGAGTTCAAAAACTGTGGACATTGCAAGGCACTAAAGCTGCATGAACTAGTCAACATTTCAATCTTTGAAGTTCCCTGGGTGTAGAACTCCCTTTTGCTTCTCATCTCACCAGACTCTCTCTTCTCTTCCTAACAAATTTTTCCAAGGAATTTGTTTGTGATAATGTACCTCAGTTCTCACGTTTTATAATCATGCCTCAGTGGTTTTCTTTCTACCCAGCATATTTGAGTGTCTTAAAGCTTAAACTAATGCTTTTATTGGGGCGCCTGGGTGGCTCAGTCAGTTAAGGGTCTGCCTTTGGCTCAGGTCATGATCTCAGGGTCCTGGGGTGGAGTCCCACATGGGGTTCCCGGCTTAGTCGGGATTCTGCTTCTCCCTCTGCCTCTACCTCTCCCCCCTACTTGTGCACTCTCTCTCTCTCTCACTCAAATAAACAAAATCTTTAAAAAAAAATAACGTTTTTATTGGACTTTATTTTTTTAAATGTTGATTTAGCATGACTGCCATTAATATGCCAAAGTGTCTTT